>NC_056725.1:635441859-635544359 GCF_019279795.1 Protopterus annectens
TTTCCTTCCCTAATTAAAGAGTTATCAGTTAGTAGACTTTTGTTACGGGATTATACACTGGGCCGTTGTTAATTGGTTTCTATATAGTATGCAGGTGAGGTTGATACTTCTATACCTCTGGAATTACAGTGATATGTAAAGGGATGTTACTAACTGACAGCTGTCCCATGTATTTCTGTCCCAGATATTTGCAGTCATTGCAGTTGTGTTGGTAACTGAACCTCTTTGGCATGGATTTCCACCTTTTCAAATGGACATTGTGGGACACTTGCAGGACACACATTGGTGTTTACAGGCCGACACATACCCATGGTCAATACACAGGATAGCACATACTTTTATCCTCAATACATACTTATTGTTGTAGGACTTTGGCTACTTATCATATTGCATGTAACATTTACGTTTCTTACATACAGGCATAACTATTTAATGCAACTATTACATAATATATGGGACATAATAATGTCCTACAGTCTTGGACAGTTGCCCTTTGTCATGTTTTATGTCAGGACACAACTACCCAGGGAGGGGTTGTCCCTCCTAATGTGGGACAGGTGGCAACCGTATGCCTACGGCTAGCTATAACCACACCTACCATAATGATCTACCTCCGAGTTGGCACTAACAGACACACGATGCAGACACACACACACACACACACACACACACACACACATTACAGTCACACAGAAATGCACACAGCACCCTCAACACACACATACACAGACTACAGCAATCACAAACACAGTTGAACACAATACCTACGTGGACCGCAACACCGGCAGCTGTAACTAAATGTCCCTTCTTATTGTGATAATATTACTCGTGGTTCTAGTGTTACGGTACTGTGTTCTTTCAGTCTTTAAGCCTCGTGGTTACGCGTGTCGGTATGTGACACATTCCATAGCTGGCGGTGTCCTATTTATTTGTACCTCCAAGGTTTTATGAATGTCATTGACCTATCTATATATTTGCAGATATCAGTGAATCCGTATATATCAACATATATCTCTCTATCATCCTTTCTATCTGTATTATATCTATGTATATATGTATATATATATATATATATATATATATATATATATATATATATATATATATATATATATATATATATATATATATATATATATATATATATATATATATATATATATATATATATAGATAGATAGATATCTGACAGGGAAATTGACAGGCAAACTACACCTTTCATTGTGTACTTGTCAATGTATACTGTTTCCTGGACTCCGCATGTTTGTGTCTGAACCTGTCACATTACACACCTGCCGTAGGTACATCTTGGCTACCATAGTGTTAGGTGATTGTATATATGATAGCGTGTTCTACTCCTGGCAGTGGTCGTTTTACCCCTTAGAGCAGGCACTATTAGTACAGGGGTGAATAATGTTGGTTTCACCTGTTCTGGACATCATTGACCGTGATCTGCACGATATTCAGAGAAGTTTAGCCCTGTTTCGCGCATATCCGTATACTCATATTTAAACGACGCTTACCAGCACTGGGCAACACATATTCCCGCTAATGTGTGCTAAACATGATCTGATGACCTGCATCTGACATGCATTATTCGTGCCTTCGGTATTACGTTACATCCCTTGCAGGATGTGGTACCAAGAACATGCATGACGGTCACTGCATTTACCACTTGGCCATCTGGGAATTGTACACGTGTTATGGCATTTTGTATGTGGAGTATACTATGGCTGTTACTCCATACTGCACTCACATGGGTAACTCAGTTAGTTTACATATGGATGAGTCCAATTACTGGTATGTCCATGTGATGTTTACTGGATGTGCTCCAGCATTGGGTATGTATATCACAGTGAGCCACACACAATAATGTGCTACATCTTCAAACAAACGTAGGTGGAGCATGCTGGGGTGATGAATACCTGTCATGGGTACACCCTATGCCTTGACACAATATCCATGATTACATTATGTGGAGCCCCTCATTAACACAGCAGGGAATCTGTGCAGAGTGTGTGCAGAACAGTGCTTACACACATGTGATCCCGTGATTGCCTCTGCTCCACTGAGCGACAGTTGGTTACTCGATGTTGTGGCAACAGCAGACACTGTTTGCCTCATTTGGTGTATGGCCTCTGACAATTGGGCGTGTACCTACCGATGTACCTAGAAACCTATACACACAGCACCAACATCTGCTGATAGGCGCATGTACTGTTCAGGTGTTGACATTCCTTGTTCCAATAGCTGTTGTCTGTACAATGTTTGAGGGCTGCCTATGTAGGATTCACATAGTAGGCCACCTATACACTACAATTTACAGGTGGTCGTGTGTGTGTGCCATCCATTTTACTGTGTGTGCAAGTGGAGAGGTGTATCAGTCCATAGGGGCGTACACTGTCAGAGTATGTGCTATACGTTCCCTCTTTGCCAAGGCGTAGGCATATTGGGCACTCCTCTGTCTACCTGCTGGGGCTGGCACAGGGTGTTCGTGGTCTGAATTCCTCTGTGCCTGTGATGGCCTTGGCAATTGCGGTGGGCTATGAGGGCCTTCACAATTTTGTCCCTGCTGCAGCTGTTTCTGCAGGATTGTGCTATGTAGCATGGCACATACTATGAAGATGTGGGCACATGTGCCTGGAGAGTACTGCAAGGCTCCACCAGATGTGTCCAAGCAACAGAACTGTGATTTCAGCATCCCAAACACATGCTCTATGATGATTCTGGTTTGTGCGTGTGCCTCATTATGGCGTTCTTGCATGGGTGTGTGCATTTCTGATGGGAGTCATCATCCACAGCTCCAGTGCATAGCCAGCATCCCTCACAAGGTGGCCATGTGGTATGTCCCCCCTGACAAATACCTGATACAGCTGTGAGGCATGCCATATATGGGAGTCATGGTAGCTTCCAGGGCTGCCAGCACACACATCCATGATAATGCCCTGGGCATTGCACACGACCTGGCAGTTGGAGTGGAATCCCTTGCGGTTTATGTAGTGTCTACCATGCTCACTGGGTGGTGACTTGATATGTATGTGCGTGCAGTCTATCGCACCCAGTACCTCCGGGTAGTGTGCCACATGGTGGAAGTGACGCATATTGCTGGCCAACTCCTCCTGAGTTCGGGGGAAGTATATATGCTCATTGGCATGTGGTAACATGGCATCCAGGAACTGGTGTAGTACCCTGGATGCTGACGCCTGTGAGATCCCCATTATATCTCCAGCTGGCCTTTGAAAGATACCTGTGGCTAGTATTCGCAAGCTTACACATACCTTCGTGTCCACTGGGATAGGTTCCCCTCTGTTGTTTCTGGTTCTCAGGCGTGGCCGGCACAGCTCAACTATTTGCTGTAAGATGTCCCTGTCCACCCTGTAATGCTCTACTATCTCCAGATCATGTAGCCCCTGGTAGGTTACCCTTGGTCTGAACAATCTTCTCCTCCTCCGGGGCCTGCGGTGGTTGTCAGCATCATCCTCCGCAACACCGTCAGTCTCTAACACATGGTGATGAATCACAGCTATGGCAGCTCCCAACATGTACATTTTAAAAGTTCCCCATGTGTTTATACCTATGGTGCAGTGTTTGGGAATACACAGGTGTGTGTAGGGTGCTTTCACACTTTATACTATTGTGCTGTGAACACCGATGATGTCATAGGGTGTGTATGTATGATCGTAGCTACAGGGTATCTTATGTGTTTTACTACAGGAACTACTATTGTGGTGCCTTTGATGTTGAATTACATTTGGCTGCCATGGATTACCTCTTGCCCTTCCCTTTACATTTCTTCACATTTCACCTACAATTTTCTGCCATGCATCCAGGAGCCTGCTTTCATTTGTACTTTCCTAGACCTGGGTTATCTTGCGTAATGTGTTCTATTGCCAGTCTACTGTAGGTTTGCTTTGCTCTCCTATGACAGTTCTCCTTTCTTTGCAATCCAATGCCTCCCCTATCCTGTTTTGCAGGTTTCTGCAAGCAGACTTGTCAGCTGCCGTCGATTGCCCGCTGTGAGTTAATAGGTGTTAATTGCTCAGTTGTACTCCAATTACCCTACTGCAGCATTTCCTTCCTTTCTTCCCCTGACCTTCCTGTTTGTACTATGGTTCGTGGCGCATGCATCCGCTTAGTGGGTTTCAGGCACATTTTCATCCCCCTACACATGAGCTTTCGGGCACCATATGTGCACTCAGCTAAATGATTCTATACCTACCTCCCCACCCCTTTCCTGCAGCTTTGCTTAGCAATGGCCAGGCCAGATTTTCATTGCTCCAATGTGCTTACAGCTACGGTGGCAAACCCCACTTCTGATGTCATGTATACCTCTGAGCCACTCCTCAGTGTTATAGCGCTGCGCCGTATGGTGCATCCTTAATCCGGCAGGAAGTTTGCGATTCAGTATTACCTGCCTCATTTGCATGGGATTGACTACTAATTCATAGTTACCACGCCGAACACTGTCACAGACCCTTAGCAACCCTTGCAGCTTGGTTGCGGTGTACCATTCATACCATTGCGTATTATGGTGAAATCCTGATTTGTATTACATTGTGATTTTATGACACTTGTATATATTTTTTTTGTGTTCCAGTTTGTGCACACATGCCCAGCAGTTGTACTTTGCGTTACTGTGGACATGACATTAAATTTTTTTTTTTAGGTGTTGTGCATCTTTTCTTATGCCATTGGCTGTGTATTTAGCCATTGGCATATGTTAACTTTGTAATACATGAGTCTGGGCTGCTTCCATAGCTCTGATGTTCTGTTTGGGAAAATGTAAACCATGTTTACATTTCCATGGGCTTACGCTACGCCTGCACCACTTCATGAATCGCTATATGCCTTCATTTGCATGGTGCAACACTGCGCATGGGGTGATTAGCATACCTAAGCCGCAGGCTGCGCAGTTCTGGCATACGCCAGTAGTGCACGTGGAATTGGATCGTACCTGAATCGCTCGACGGCCATATTTGGCATTATACCGCCTATGCTACGCCTGCACCTGGCACAAGCTTCATGAATCCCAGGGAAAATCATCACAATTAATAGTAACATGGGGGGTAAAAACTTTTGCCCTTTATACTTTTAAGAATAACTTGGATGGCATGTCCAACTTAAGCCCATGTGTAATCAATCAGAATGTGTTATTAACTGTATCAATCTATAACTCTCCATCTAAATTAATTTATTGTTAAGCAGAACTTACAGACTGCTGTCAATACTTTACTGTACAGGTGTATTTAACAATTAAGATAAATAAGCTTACCTGGAAGCTCCTCCTGGGACACACTTATTCTCCCTGAAACAATAGAACCAATGTCAATGACATGCTGTTCTGCATTTTCCAGAGAACTGTCTAGAGCCCCGACAGTGGACAGGAACTCTTCACTTCATTCTTGACTGCTAGTCATGGCTCTGTAGCAGGACCCCTAGGTACCCATCTGATCATTAGTCACTTTTTCTTCTCCATGCAGATGAAATCATGTCAGTGGCCCTATGGTGCACCTGATCATATATCCTGCTGTGGCTGCTTATCACATTCACATCATCAGCTCTCTGCTGCCAAATTTGCATTTTGCTTGACATATCTCCATATCCCTTCTCAAACAGAAAGACACAATGTCATCTAAAAGCTTCCACGATGACCTAATTCTCATGGTCACTGAAGAAGGGGTTTCTGAGATTGGAATGCCTGGATGCCATAGTCCTAGGTGATCTAAAACACAACAGAAGGATAATACACATAAGCGTCACTTAACTAAAAGTCCTGTTTCCAGATAACACATAACAAGTAGAATTTCACTATTACCTACAGGAGAAACATAAAACAGTCAAGATATTGAAATATAAAAAAGGAATTGTGTGGTTGTAACATATTAAAATCCCACACAAAACAAGGTTGGATGCAAAACAAAGTTTGTTTGTACCAAAACAGAAATGGAACTTTGTTCCCCACCCCCAAAAGGGCAGGCAAATTATAGATTTTGATAATAAACCATCAGTGAAATGCTAAAAGTGCTGTTGAATGACATATCCCTAAAACATGTACAGATTTAACACAGAACATTCCATGTTAACCTATTGCCAGTCATGTCTACCTGTAGCCAGCACTCCCCTAGAGTTGTGTGTGGTCATCCTGGAAGGTTAATAAACCAGTGTCATTGACAATATAAGACATTTACCATTTCATAGAAATAACAGAATAATGTACACAGAAAAACAGTTGTAACATTACCACTTGGGCTGACAGTTAATAAGGTTGTGCATCTGAGAAAGTGAAATGCCCTGACAAACATGTCCATGCCATCAGTATACTTCTAAGAAATGCATACAGATAAAAGTAGCCTTTGCTAATGTGTGTGTGTGTGTTTGTGTGTGTGTGTGTGTGTGTGTGTGTGTGTGTGTGTGTGTGTGTGTGTGTGTGTGTGTGTGTGTGTGTGTGCATATATATATATATATATATATATAAACATATTTTTCTTAATGACATTTCAGCACATGCAGTATATAGCTGAAAAATGCAAGTATACATTACCAAGGTCAGTAGTCTTCTGTGCAGATATATCTCAAAGTAATATCCTCTTCTCTGTTATTCACATAAACAAGTCATCATACCTTCAGGGTCCCTGGCTATGTGGTTACCTTTCATGGTGTAGATTCAGGGCTGTGAGCATAGTGAAGATGTAAATGGGGTATGAACTTATTAGAATTGCTGAATCCCAATTACTTGGGTCTGTGTATCAGCTGTAAACATAGGGCAGGCACTCCCTCAGTGTCTGTTGCTAATGGATTGAAACTGTGAATGATTATTGCTAGAGAGAAGGAAAACACAACAGCAATCCAGACTGCCCTACCTCCAGTGGATGCGTCAGCCAGGTTAAACTTACAAAGTGTAGAAGTAATTGTCGCAAGGTATTAAATGTAAGTAAGCAGCACACATTTCACAGTTTTTGTTCAGTAACATCCAACATCCCCTTCATTTGTTGACAACTGTATATTATTGCCATTTAATATCCTCACACATTTTAAGGACAATGATACAAAATATCTTATAAATTGCATGTCTCAGATTACTGCTTAGATAGCAGAAGCATGAGCAACAAAGAGAGAGATAAGACAGAGCTGCATTTTTGCAAGCAATAGTCATAAATGTCAGTGTGATCACTCAGTGTACTACATCTGAAATGAATACATGTACAGACAACTGTCATATGCTTTGTTGGTACTGTTGATGATGTTGCAGTCGGTTGTATGCAGAATGATTTCAGTTCCCTGATGCACTGTTTCTGTGGCAAAGAGGGATAAGAACTATTACTGTGTTTTTAAGGTTCATTTGAGTGAGAGTGCAAATCCAGACCTTTGTAAAAATATTTCATGTCTACCAACATAAATGTTGTAGCATTCTTTATTTAATAGAGTCCTTTTCTTAATTTCACCTAATTTTCCCTTTTTATAATGGCAGTGGTTGCACGGTGCACAGCTTACTGCATACAAGGGAAACAGAGAAACACAATATGTCAGGTTTAGCTGTGCTTATCTCATTTGCAGAACACTTAGCAGTGCACAAACCTGGACTAATGGCCCACACAGGAAGCAAGCAGAACACCTGCAAATGGGGTTGTAGACAGTGTGAAGGTCAATAAGGATCCATGGTTGCAATTGTTGCATTGGTTGCTTTCCATAGTGCAATGCTGCTCAGTAACATTGCATGGCAGTTAGCAAGGTTCCTCAAAATGTGCAGCCATATAACACCTGCTGAAGGATGCAGTCAATAATTTAAAACAGATTTATTCTATTAATTCTCTTGGGCACTGCACAAACACGCTAAGTGCATTGAGTGTTGGTTAACACATAAAACTTAAGAATGAAAAGGGAATTATGCAGCTATCATTTAACTATTCCTATGGCAGCAGGTATAAATGTAGGGCTGAAATATAGATGGTCCTGTGCAACATATTTTTGTTGTTGTGACAGTCCACTTTACAACAATAAACAGAAAAATATACAAGTGTTATTTCATCATTCTTGTGGCAACAGATATAAGTGTAGGGCTGCCATACACATGATCCTAGGTTCTAATAGAGGACATTCCATACACTTCTACTGTTGTTCCATTTCACATTATATTTAATCCCACTTATAACACTTTAGATAGTGGAGCTTATATGAATCCCATGTATGAGGGATAAGATGCCCTTACTGTGTTTTCAGATGTATGACTGAGGATAGGCCATCTACTATATTTGTGTAAGTCTAATTCTGCTATTTGGACTTGGATGGCCTTCACACTTAAATAAGACACATACATAAATGAATCTATATACAATAACCTTGTCAGGTCACACACATACATGGTTAACAGCTCAAACTGTCAGCTGTATTTATGAATGGTTCATGACTATGTCCGAGCAGCACTTCTGCAGCAAAGATGGAAAATCACTGATGTGGAAGAAAATATTTTTTCACTTATGCATAGGTTTGAATCCTACACTTTAAAAATCAATTTTATCAGTGTATAAAGCCAAACCAAAAATGTGTCTGGTCATGAAATGTATGCCCCCAGTGCATGTCTGCAGTGTTAACTCACCTAAGAGTTACACCAGCAGTCAGCCCTCAAGCTAATGTCTAGTGTCAGATTAACTTTCCAGTTTCAAAAAATATTTCCAACCTGCTTTGCACTGATGCACTAGGCTTAACGTCATGCAATCCTGGTTGTCATCATTGCTCGGATTTCTGCACAACTAGTAAATGTGATAAAAGTAATTGGTGGGAAATCTTTAGTTCTCATTGCTCTACTTTTGGTATTAGACATGTTTGGCATTAAAGGAAAAGGTGCCCAGTTTAGGAAGCAAAAGTGGGATGTTCAGGAGTCCAGAATATTTTGGACCCCTGGTAAAGCACTACTGCCAAAGGCTGCTGCAGGTGGAGTATTCTGGCTCCCAGTACAAGTCTGAGGCTTGGATTAGTTTGGCTGATACAGTATGCAGTGTGACTGGCTTCCCACATACTAGAGGACAGTGTAGGCACCATTTCAATGACCTACAAAGGCACAATAGGGATACACTCAACAAGTGGTTGACTGAGTTTCAAACTGGTGACATCACAAAGTTGTGTAAGTATACTAATAAAGAGAATTTTTAATGCACAGAAAGCAAAATATACATAAGACTTCTTTTCTTTTCTTTTCACAGCTAATGCCAAAATTGAGCTGAATCATCAGCTCATACTGATTGTTTGAGGAGACTGAGGGAAGCAAGTGGTATGTATGCGGCACAAGACAAGTATTATTGTAGCTTTAAAAGTTAATGATATAATTTTTTTGTTTTCTGTACAGTAGTAGCAAAGTGAGCATGCATATCTTAACTGTAAAAGCAAATATATATGCATAATAAGCCTGTAGTTCAAACAAACATTAGGAGTCATGTGTAAGACTGTAGTCAGAGATTGTGAGCTCTCTTTAGGAGTCAAGTGTAAGACTTTATTCAGAGACTCCCACCAGGGGATGCCAAGGTTGGTGTGTAGGGTCATACACAGCACCATTTGTGTATGCATATGCCAGTTGGAGAAGCTGCTCTCCCTCATAGTCCATAGGAGAGGATGACATCAAGGACTCCAACAGCCAGTGGAGTAAGGGGACAGTGATGACAGCATTGTGGGTGAGGACTAGATGCTCACTGTCACCATGTTTGACGGGCATGAGCTTAAATTGTCACCTCCCTCACCCCAGTCATCAACCCAACATTTTGTGTCCCTCATCATCCATATGTCTTGTCTTGTTTATCTTGTTTATTTGTATTTGCTTCCTCACCTACCCAACTGACCTGACCCAGAAATACTGATGTCCCTTACTCAGCATTCATCTCTTACTGAAATAAAATATAAAACTCACACCTGTCCCACAAAAAATAGTGTACCATACATACCTCTCCATTTCACACACATGTCTTCTTGATACTCTTGATTTGTTCCAATTAGCTATACAGCATGACTGAATTTTTGCCACCCATCTTTGTGGAGGTGACAGCTCAATTTCAGCTAATATTCTGTGCATATTTTCAGTTTACACTGTTAAAGAAATGCATAGCTATGGTTCTTTCCTATCTCTCTCTTGCAGATTTGTGTATTTCTTTCCCTTTGCTGTTCTCCCTGCTTCCTCCCAATTTCACCACTTTCTTATCTACCCCATTTTAACACCTATAATCTGGTTAAATAATAGAATCAAACACAACACAAATAAGTACCAAAAAAGCAATGGAGCCCTTCACTTTTTGGCCTGTATGTTTCTGTGGAGGTAAGCATCATTCACCAATGCCAAACAACAGTGAATGGCTCTTCAGTGGTGTGGTTACCTCCATACAATGTCACTTAAACATGCTGTGCTATGTCAACATACAGTAACATATGGTGAATGTAACATAAAGAATAATTTAATTGCATTATTATTTATTTAAAAATATTACATACACCTGGATTCAAATCCTGTATCATCTAGGCTAAAAAAGAAATGTGTCAGTGCATTTACACTTGCTGCCACTAAGTCAGCTAAGAAGTAGATGTGTTTCATGCACTCAGTAATAATCTCATAATTTCAGCAATGATCCTTGTGTTTGCATACTGCTTAACTATGCACAAACAGGGAAAGCAGTGGGAGTGTGTATCTCACATTATCAAACACTTTGCCAGCCATCACTTGAACCTGTTGTTTGCCATTGCTCTATGCAAAATAAATCATAGCATGTATTACTTTTGTTTACTGTCTATTTAGTGTTTATGACATGAAACTACATGTAAAAAATTGAAATCCCTATCTAGGAAAATGTCACATATTTAAAAAGCAGCCATCTGTTGCCTCCCCCTATACACTGCAACCTTGGTCTCTCAGTACTTGTTCACAAATATGTCAACTGCACTATATAAATTAATAACAAATGTTGTGTTATATACCATGCACATCTTCAGAATGAGAATGCATATTTTCCAATACTTGTAGTGATGTGGACACCTGTTTGCATATAGTTTAGAAAGCTGTCTCTTAAAGTATATCTGTACATTAGAACACAACCACCAAATATTACATATTGCACAGTCATCGATCTGATAACATGCAAATCTTTAATATCTTCACAGTTGAACATGGCTAGCTAGCCATTTCATGCAGGCCTCCAAACATCTTCTCTCCAACATCCAATGCTGATGTCATCCACTTTAAGTTGTTCTGAAGCCTTATAAAATACAGACTTGTGCTGTGGTGCTTGTGTAAAAGTACTGAGTTCTGTAGTCTGTGTACTTAGATAAGTAGGGTGTCTGCTCACATTGCAGTCAACTGGTTTGTGTGTTTGTGTGTGTGTGTGTGTGTGTGTGTGTGTGTGTGTGTGTGTGTGTGTGTGTGTGTGTGTGTGTGTGTGTGTGTGTTTATGCCCTTGCTTGACATTACAGAGTGCATTTTACACAAGCATGTGGGACACTGCTATTAGCATTTTCTCATCACCACACACTGCTAATGTCATCAGCTATATCTGATTTGTGGATGTGCACTATTCCCACCAGGGTAGGGTTAGAGACTGGCCTGGAGGCCAGGCACAAGTCACTTCATCATATAAGATATAGATTTTAGTGACAGGGCTTTCAGTCTATCCACATGTCATGGCATGAAACCCCTATGGTCTCTCCAGCTGCTGCAGATGTCTGGTGAGCTACAAGCAAATCTGAACATTATACTCTATTAGTGTTCTTATGAGGTTTGAGTACAGTGCTGTTATATAATCCTCAGATCTGAATATGATGGCCTGAATTATGATGTCCACAACTTAGCCTTCCCATACCACTGTGGACACTTGGAGGTCAATGTTCAGATTGCTTTATCTGTGTTCCCAGGTCTTGCACCACTGTGTTTCAGCACAGGGGGAGTACTGTCAATGTTGTAATTAGCAGGGAATTCCACTTTACAGAAGGCCAAAATAAAGACACACTTTTGCATTTATTTACAGACAGTGTGGCTTATGCACCAGTTATTTCTTTTTTGTGTTAGCCCCTCCTGTAGTATGTTATTATCATTGGTGGACTCAGTGGTTGCACCCAACATGCAAGAATCAGCAAACTTTGTAAGCCAAAGACTGTATACTTTAGCCTGAACTGTCAAGAAATAGATTCCAGTCAGTAAAGGGCAAAGCACAGATCCTTGAGGTACACATATGGTGACAGCTGTACTGTTAGAAGTTGATTCACCAACTTTTACAGTATGTGTTCTTTCGGTGAACCATCTAGTGACATAAGGGTTAATCCCCAACTGGGAGAGTTTGTCAAAACCCTAGACCAGATCAAGATAGGCAGTATGCACTGTCTTACCTTCTTCTAGGCCTATCACACAGAATCAATGAGCTGTGACTAATCACGGATCTCCTATAGTGTGACTCAGCACATACACCTTCCTGACATGGTTGAACACACACTTTGACACACCTTCCAAATAGACTGTATTCCCATAGAAAGGTGTGCATCAACATGCATCCATCTGAGATGGGGGGACAGCACCTGATGCATGTATGTATAGATGCCTCCTGACTCTCCTGATCTGTCAGGTACACCAACATGTCATCATGGACTTTTTCTGAATGGACACTATTAATATCCTGGCTGTGTGCAACAGACCTGTGTGAGTTGTTAATGCTACATTGTGTCTGTTACTTCTGTTAGATGTCCTCAAAGAGGGCATGGACGCATGCATGAAAATAACACTATCATCCTTTTGATCTTGACATGCCCAAGGCATTTGACACAAATGCTCACTGAGTTATTCACTCAACACTGTCAGATGTGGTTATAAACACCTACATCACCAAGTGGGTAGACCAGTGGATCATATATGTGGCATCCAAATATATAGAAATGTGTGAAATGACCTATGTCTCAGGTCTAGTGATCAGGTCCATACATCAGGGATGTCTGCTAGGCCCTTTCCTCTGCATTATGTAAGTCACAGACATCACATATGACATACACATCCTGTTTCCAAACAGCTGTCTGAAGGACTACAGATTGTGGGCAATCATTGACTCCAACTGTGATATTTGTATAATATAGACAGTATCAACACACACTAAAGATTGCTGCCACAGCCATAACAGCACATGAGATGAAGCAAAAACATGGGGGATTTGTTACAATATTAAAATAAATGCACAAACCAAGGTTAATGTAGATATCATAGATTGTATGTGGAACTTCCACCAGCATGTGACCACAGTGCTGACTACTCCCTTTTATGTCACAGAACTACTGAATATGTGAACATCCACATCCAAGGCCATAATACCTCCATAGTTCACAGCCTTCACAACACCAATAACTGAGTACAAAACACCCTTCATGTACCTCCCTACAATCTTTCAGTGATGTATAACTGAAGTGTACCACCATTGCCACAGTGAGCTGTCACATATCTTATTGGGCATACATAGATATTCTTTTCATTGCCTAAACATTACTGTCTAAGTATGGAACACCCATCAAGGTGTTACACCAGATGCATGTGTGATACCTGCTCTGGTGATGCACACAGTACATGCATAGCTGTTTGACAGCATTGATGGCATGGGCTACATTTGTGACAGTCTAGAATGCACCATATATATATATATATATATATATATATATATATATATATATATATATATATATATATATATATATATATATATATATATGTGTGTGTGTGTGTGTGTATATATATATATATATATATATATATATATATATATATATATACACACACACACACACACACACACACACACATATATATATATATATATATATATATATATTTGTGCCATGCACACCAGTCAACTAGCCTGTAGTGATCCTAATGCCACATAAAAGTATAGCAGTGTCCCTCCTAACACCTCCAGCAGATGTTACAGTGTCAGGACAGTGTGCTTGATTACCCTAACAGATTGCTGACATGACATAATAGTTGTACAAGTGCGTTTGTGCAAAACCATCTATGATCACTCAGAATCACAAGTGTTGTATTAGAGACATGGGATTACTGGTGGTATTATTCTGATATTCTCCATGATTGTGCATGCTTCTTTTACTGTTGTCTATGCGCCTGCAATTTTGTCTCACTTGGAGACCTCTGTTGACATTACACTCATATTCAGGCAAATCAGTTTGCACAGCTTCACAATATGCACCCAACCCCAATTATATATAACATCCCTGGCAGATGTCCTCTGCATTGTTCATGTCAGGATGCTTATCTCACAAAGACATCTTTGCTATTGTTATTTCACCTTGTGTGACAGTCACATAATATACATTTTCACTGTGCAGTCCATTCTGTACCATGTTGATATGTGATTAGTGTTTCCGCTACAACTGTCTTCCACTGACATGCCCTCATCTGTTGCACATTAGGATGTTTCATCTGTCCTCTTTATCGGCGTTCATTCTAGCAATTCATCTGGATGTCCCTAATAAATACACATACTTCCATCGACTGTTTATTTTAAATGGCAGTCCATGTACTGTTACAGATCATTTACACAACTTTTGTACAGAATTCTGGGAATGGGATTTTGCAATTCTCAGCACTGTATACACTATCCTGCATTAGGTTTGGACCATATACATTACTATATGTTAAACCTTGGTAATCATTTTGGCATTCTGCACAATCCCACTAATCCAGTTTGCTGTATTGTACACATGTTCACTATGTGTGTTGCTGTATATGGATTCCTGGCTGGCAACACTGTTGCTAGTCATGAAACTATGCTTGTTTACATTTAAACATGGTGTGCAAAATGAATATGTAACTAGCACTGCTGCTCATCCTGCAAACATGTAAACTCAGTGTAGGCTTCACCCAAAGTCTACACAGTGTTTATTGAATTCCAGGGAAAGTATTATGTCAGTGACTGCAGCAATATAGACATGTCTATCTGTATACATATATATATATATATATATATATATATATATATATATATATACACACACACACACATATATATATATATATATGTAAATACACACACACACACACACACACACACACATATATATATATATATATATATATATATATATATATATATATCAGTTTACTATTGACATTCCGAATTCACTTTGTTCGATCGTTCAGAATGTCAACTCGAAATGCTGAATTTGGAATGTTGAAACACCAAACAAGGCAAAAATGAATACATCAACATCCGTAGTTCAATGTATTCGACATAGCAGGAGGTGAGATCAGTCCCCCATGCTATGCACATTAACATACCGTTACACTCTACATTCAACAGTATGTTAATTGTACTATTTTGTAGGGGGGCTATGCCACCCTCCATCCCCCATGTGGGGGACTGCTCCCCCCACACCCCCTGCAAATTATATATACTAACTGCTAGATTGCACTACAGTCAGGAAATGGGTTAATTCCCTGTTCCTTATTGAACCATGATCTCCACTCAAAATGCCAAACTCAAATATTCAAACTACACTACCCATTCGATGTAGTGTAGTTAATGTATTTGGGTTCACACAACCTCCTCTTTGCAAACTGCAAGTTGGCATTGTCACTCTTGATCAACTGCAGTTTGCAAATCTCAGTGTAAACCATATATATATATATATATATATATATATATATATATTAAACACCATTTTGTATTACATATTTTTTGTATTTATTTTTATTTTTTCATTTTCATTTATGTCTGATCACACTTATGACCTCCTTACATAAAAATATTTTTGTCATTTAGGGCCGGATTCACGAAGGCTTGCAAGGAGTCTTAGAGTGGAGTAAGACTCCATGCAGCCATCATGTCCGACGAGCAATCCAGGAACAGCCTGCAGGGGCGTGTAAGAGAGCTCCTGAAACGGCTCTTACACGGACAGGCCTGGGATATGCAAATTACCTCAATTGCAGGCAAAACGCCTGCAAATGAGGTAGATTTGCAATTCAGGAAACCCGAACTTGTCCGAGTAAGAGCAGTGTTATTCTCAGAAATGTACTCAGTTGATAACTGAGTACCATTCTGCAAATAGCAAAACGGAGCCATGACAGCTCCAAATAAAGGTTGCATCCAGTGCAGGAAGCATGCCAACGACCAAATATATGGCCATGAGAAATGTTTCCTGATGCAATATGAAAATAAAAATATTATATTTTTTTTCGCCGATTTCCGATGTTTAAGCATAGCGCAGCACCGCACAAACGGGCTGCGCTCTAAAACCCAGAATACTAAAAATTAAAACCCACAAATGTGGATTTTATTGAAATTGTTAATGTACAATGCAAGGGAATGGCAGGCTGAAGACAACATGGCCACCGAGTAGAGGTTGCTAAGGGGGAAGCTCAGTCTAAGACATGTAACCAAGCATTAGTAGGCAATCCTATGTAAATGAGGGTTAGGATAGTGAATTGCAAGTTTACATAGCAAATGAGCACAGTCAGTGGAGTGTAGGAGTAGGATAAGGGGAGTAACAGAGTAGAAGATAGGTGACATCACGAGGGGGGTATGTATGAAAGAAGTGAAGCTCATTGGAGCAGAGTGGCATGTGTCAGCTGTCATTTACACATCATGGAAAGAGGTGTGTCAACAGGTAGGCTAGGGAAAGGCAAGAAATGGAAGGTGTATGCCGTGGATAACACCAAAGTTTCTTGCTGAGCGGGTATGCATGCGTGTGCGTGCGTGTAAACCCGAGTAAGACAGACTGCGTGCGTGTAAGTGTGAGTGCATGAGTTTAAGTCGGAGTAAAGCATGTATAAGGCTGTTTAAAGAGTTGTAAGCGCGTTTGTACTGGTGTGCGCGCGTTTTAACCCGAATAAACAAGTTTTAGTGCATGTAAGCATGTGTGCGCGTGTGTTAGCTGCTGTGCGCGTGTTTGTGCTTGTGTGCGCAGTGCTCCCTCCCCCGAGGAAACAGAAAGGAAAAAGGAAGCACAACAAATAGTAGGAAGCTACCAGGGAGTACTAGTAGAGCTAGCAGGTGGAAACAATCAGAATCAGGCAATTACACAGGCAGTACACTAGCCCAGCCCAGCCTAGCACTTAAAACTCTGCAAACAACAGTCCATTATGTTTCCCACAATAGACACTGCAATAAGCTAATAGAAGTGAAAACTGAAAAAGCTTTACTGAGACAAAGAAATGTTAGGGGCTGACAATGTTCTTATAAGGCGACATATGCAACATGCTGAAGGTGGTGACAATGAAAATGCTGCTGGACAACCCACAGTGAGGAGACGGAGAAGAGTATACAGGCCCAGGGTAACCTACCAGGGGCTACATGAGCTGGAGATAGTGGAGCGCTATAGAGTGGACAGAGACCTCCTGCAGAAAATTGTTGAGCTGTGCAGGCCATGCCTGACACACAGAACCAATAGAGGGGAACCCATCCCAGTGGAAACCAAGGTATGTGTTGGCCTAAGAATATTAACAACAGGTACCTTCCAGAGACCAACTGGTGATATGATGGGGATATCACAGGCATCAGCATCCAGGGTACTACACCAGTTCCTGGATGCCATGTCAGCACATGTCGGTGATCATGTATATTTCCCAAATTCCCGTGAGGTATTGGCCAGCAATATGCATCTCTTCCAGCAAATAGCAGAATACCCTGAGGTAGTGGGTGCAATAGACTGCATGCACATATGCATCAAAGCACCAGCCAGTGAGCAGGGTAGGGCCTACTTCAACCACAAGGGCTTCCCCTCCATCAACTGTCAGGTTGTGTGTGATGCCCAGGGCGTAATACTGAATGTGTGTGCAGGCTGCCCTGGAAGTAACATGATTCCGATATCTGGCATCTGACGCAGCTGTAACAGACATTTGCCAATGGGGACATCCCACATGGTCACCTAGTGGGGATGCTGGCTATGCACTGGAGCCATGGCTGATGACACCCATCAGAAATGCACACACACCTGAACAGGAACACCATAATGAGGCAAACGCACAAACACGTAATGTAATAGAGCGTGTGTTTGGGATGCTCAAGTCACGGTTCCGGTGCCTGGACACATCTGGTGGAGCCTTGCAGTACTCACCAACTACATGTACCCAAATTGTCATGGTATGTGCCATGCTACACAATATGATCCTGCAAAAACAGCTGCAGCAGGAACAGCATGGAGCAGGGCCAAACAGCCCCCCACCATTGCTAAGGCCTGCACAGGCACAGCATGACTCGGAGGAGGAATAACCTGAGCCTGCCCCAGTAGGCAGAAGGAGGCGTGCCCAATATGCCTTGGCCTTGGCAAAGAGGCAACACATAGCACATACACTGACTCAGTAGGAACCCAGGAAATGACACCTCTCTCTGACTCGCACATACAATAAAAGGGATGCCTAATTGACACTACCTGTTTTCAAACATATATAGGGAGTGTACTATGTGCATCCGACATAGGCAGCCCTGCAGCACTGCCTGAGGCATGATTGCCCTATTTTAAGCAATATAAAACAGTGCTAAGCACATTTTACCACTATTTAGCATATTTAAGCACAATTGCGTGGAGCTACGCACCGCACAAACTAGCGCAAAGTCGGGCAACTTTGGGCAACGTTGGCCTTGCAGTACTCACCAACTACATGTACCCAAATTGTCATGGTATCTGCTATGCTACATAATATCATCCTACGAAAACAGCTGCAGCAGGACCAGCATAGGCCTGGGCCAAACAGCCCCCCACCATTGCCAAGGCCATCACAGGTAGAGCATGACTCGGAGGAGGAACAACCTGAGCCTGCCCCAGTAGGCAGAAGGAGGTGTGACCAGTATGCTTTGGCCTTGGCAAAGAGGCAATGCATAGCACATACACTGGCTCAGTAGGAACTCTGGAAATTATACCTCTCTCCAACTCGCACATATAGTAAAAGGGATGCCTAAGTTGACACTACCTGCTTTCAAACATGTACAGGGAGTGTAGTATGTGCATCCGACATAGGCAGCCCTGCAGCACCACCTAAGGCATGATTGTCATGTGTTAAGCAATATAAAGCAGTGCTAAACAGCATTTACCACCATGTAGTATATGCAAACAAAATCGCACACACCAACTAGCACAACTGTGGTCAATGTTCAGTAATATTGGGCAACGTCCAGCAATGTTGGTGAATATTGAGCAATGTCGGACAAGCCTGGTCTAAGTAGGGCATAGCTGAATAAAAGCCAACATGCTCATATTTGCTTAACTGGCCCTTAAGCAGTCTGGTCTGCTCAGTATGAAAATATAAAGCAGTGATGGGCTTTGAACCCAGGATACTGTGCACTATAGCCAAAGTACTAAACCACTAAACCACGACAGTATTGCAGTGGTCAGCCTGTATGAAGGAATGTTGATAAGTCTATGCAAAGTATTTTATGGAAACCCTGCAGGCACAGCATAATCCTTGTCGAGCTATGACACAAAGGAGAGTCCTGCAGTGAGAACAGAACCTGACTTCCAACACACACAGTATAAATGTTAATATTGGTCATGTTCACACACATCAACAAATGTAGTGGACCTTGGATAGATACATACTGAAAGGTCACACTGGGCATGCTCACACACTTGAATAAATGAGACAAATGTCAGGCAACAAAACACGGAATGGCTGAACTGGGCATGCTCACACACTTAGGTCATGTCTGAGTACAGCAGTGGGCCACGCATATCTGGCAGTTGCATGTGTTAACCTAGGAACCTGTCACTATACAGCAATCCGCCCTGTGCACACAGTTATATGACAACAGACACATCTATAATATAGTGGAACCCTGTCATAATCAAATATATTCTGCAGATACCGAAGTTGTTCATAGAAACTGGTAAAGCAAAGATGATAAAGACCTGCAAACAGTATCAGCAATAAACATTGTGCATCTTGAACATTAGCATAGGTTCAGAGGTCGATACTAGACTATCTTCCCTAGGGTATATACAAGCCTAGCAAGAGTGTGCTTGGCATTCACAACCCTGTCAGATTACTACACTGTGTGTGTGAATAGTAGGTCACACAAGATTGCCCATGTACGTTTAGGCTAGTGTGTCTCTGTCTAGCAGGGACACAGAAGATATCCCAGGGGTAAACATATGATCACCCATACAGTCATCAAGATGTCTCCTGTAGGTGGTCAGTGGGTGGCTCTGCCTATGTGAAACTGGGATTACATTCTGGAGTGAGTGGATCCTCTGGGATAAGAATCTGTCCCTCCAGCATGTCCTATTAACATCTGTGCTGAGGTATACGTCCCTGGAGTGGGTAGCTCCAAGGGAGTCGGATATCCTGAGGTGGAGCATGTCCAGTAATTCTGGGTTGGGTATATCTGTAAACAACAGGCACAAATCATATCCGAGTAGGTGGTAAGTGACTGAGTAGAGCTGGAGTTACTGCATCCAAACTGTGCAGGGCATCTGTGTGAGTCCCTAGATCTGTTTAGTGAGGAACTTCTGTGGCCAGTACAGTTGCTGCAGGTGTCGTGTAAGGTACACCCCAAATGTGGCATTGTAACCAAGCATGGGTGTGATGAGTATAGGGGCACAATGACCTCACTCGATCTAGATGTGAAACCATATGGGATAAGGTGGCCCACATAGAAGGTGTGTCCAACCACTTTGGCAAAGTGAATGTCAAAGGCGACAGTACGAACAAGTCATGTCCCCAAACCCCTAACAACTCCTACCATATGTAATGTAGTACTACCTATGTGGTAATGTGTGGGCATGTTGTTATTCCCAAAAGGGATGACTATGCAACTAATGACATTTAGCTGTAGGCCATGGCTCAGGCACCAGTCATCCATCTCTGTGAGACGCTGTTTGAGTATGCATGTGGCAGCTGGAGAGTTGATCATGGCACCCAGTTTGCAGTCAAGTGCAAACATGTTCAGCCATATTCCCCCTATGGTAGCCTGTACGTCAGACAAATATATACTGAACAAGAGAGGTCCCAAGACCAAGCCGTGTGGGATGCCACATGTAACTGGTGTATAGTCAGACATGGCACCTGCAATTCTGACCATGTGGGTGCTATCCCTGATCCAGGTATCAATCCATCATGTGAGATATGTGTCCATATCGACGCTGATGAGCCTATGCATAATGGCCCAGTGGGTTATTGTGTTGAAGGGTTTTGCAAGGTTCAGGTAGGCTGTGTGGACAACCGTCCCTATGTTGATGGACCTGTTAACCGTTTAAAGAATACAAACAGGTTCAAGAGGCAAGATCTGCCCACAACAACGCTGAAATATGTAGGACACAGTGTCTGTAGGTTCCCGATGTCTATGTGTATGAGTCCCATGACAATACGCTCCATAGCTTTGCAGAACAGGCTAGTTAGGGTTATAGGGCAATATTGTCTGTGGTCCATTGTGGCACCAACTCTGTGGAGTGGGACCACTGTCGCTGTACGCCATTCTTTGGGTACATATCCTGTAGTAACTCCGATATTGAACAGTGATGTAATGCAAGGGTTATGTCTGTCATGATGCTCGTGTAAGATGAAGGCTGGAACACCGTCTGGTCACATTGATACTGTGATGTATGCTTTGGAGAGGGCAGCACTCACCTGTTACTGTGTGATGTCAGGGAGGTTATACTCTGTTGGGATGGATAGTTGCTCCTTAGGGGGGATGGGTGGGAGACATCTGCACTGAACCTGTTTGCCAGGATGTTGGCAATGCCAGTGGGTTCAGGGTAGGTTTAGTCAGTATGCAGTAACTCACAGCATATCAGTGAGTGTCCACCCAGGTTCCTGACATAACTGAAGAAGGCCGTGTGATAGTCCTACGTGTCTGTTGCAATTGTCCGGTAGAAGCGGCCCTTAGAAAAGTTCATGAGTGATCGTAGCTGTCTGCTAGTACAGATCACAGATGCCTTCCCAGTCTGGGATTGTGCTCTATCATGTAGTAGCTTCTTCCTGACATTGTACAGCTTATTAGTGGCTGGGGTCTACCAGACAGGTCCCCTGCCATTGGAGTAGTGAGTCCTGTTATTATTTGGGATAGCACAATCCATGCAGTCCACTAGGTGTCCATAGAATGTGTATGTAAAGGATTCAGCAGTGTGAGCCGCATTTGCCACTGTCTCAGGGTCTCTGAAGGATGCCACCTTGCTTCGGTGAAGTGAGACGTTGGCTCATGAGAAGTTCATCAAGATTACCCAGGATGGGTGTGTGGAGGGTATAGTTATGTCCAGTGAGATACATGTATGTTCTGACCTTACCAATGAGGGGTATTATCGCTGGTGTGGAACATAGAGTCCCCATGTTGGTGATGATCAGGTCCAATATGTATTCCCCCTTGTGGCTGTGCTGACTGGTTGTGCCATAGCATATGAGTCTACAAATTGTAGCGACTGTTGGGTGAGGGTGTTGGGGCTTGAGTAGTATCCCCAGTCAATATTTGTGTATATGAAGTCACACAATATAATGGTGTTTGTGCAGACCTTCATATTCTCCATAGTTCCCATGAAAGCCAAATGTGGTTCCTGAGTTTGGGAGGGTGGTCTGTAGCAGGCAACAAACTGAAAGGCAGTTTTGCACAATGGTAGTTGTATATGTATGGTCTGTGATGCTTTGTGCAGTGCTATTAACCCGGAGGTGTGTGTATCTGTGATGTATATGGATACTCCCCCTAGTTGCGTTGTCTGTTCCAAGTCTTGTTGTCAGACAGCATGGTATGAAACATAACCTGGTAGGCTGGTGTGCATAAGCGAGCCTGAATCAGGCGTCTGTTAGTGCTTAGATATCGCTATCCTCCATACTGAGGAGAGTCCTGAGTGGCCACAATATGAGGTTAACATATCTGTTGTTGAGCAGCATTACCCTTAGTTTCATTTAACCTGTAATGTCTATGGAGGTGGGTTTGTCTTCTGAGCCCTGCTTAAAAAAGGCACTATGGTGGTAGCAAGAGCCTTAGCCAGCATTCCAAAGTCTACAGGTGACAGGTGCAAGCTGTCCATAGTGAAGCTACGTGGCATGTTGAGCATGTCACCATAGGCTGACAGACACTGTATCCAGGTATTGTAGTGGGGTAGCAGGTGTATGTGTGTCTGCTTTGGAGGTCTCTGCTGCTTAGGCAGAGTACATTTACAGCATCCGAGTATGTCTATGTGTGATAATGTGGTTTGAGTGCTGTTGCTAGAGGATATGTGAGACTGATATGTGGTGTGTGTGGGGTTACCTTCACCACCTGACAGACTGTGCCAGTCATGGGTCGAGAGAGTTCAGCACCCTGTATGTCTATATAGGTGCATCTCAGACATATATCTGAGTTTGTCGGGAGGAGGAGAGGGTTGTCTGTGTACATGAAGCAGATGTGACATTGTGTCAATATCACAATGCCCACCAGCTGGACTGGAGAGTACACACGAAACCGACCCCTGGACATGCCAGGATATTATGATGACATACACTGTAGCCTGATCACAAAGGATCAGTAGGGTGTTATGCGTGTAAAAGAGTATAACAGGGATTAGTGCTCATGTTCGTTGGTGTTTTGTAAAGAGTAGCTGAGAAGGAGTCCAGACTGAATCATGACACCTCCTTCAGCTATGTCATAAATAGCAATGTACACCCATATATGTCCTGAGTCAGGGCCAACTGTACCTGAGTGACAATGCCGACATCATGACAGACAGGCCCATATGTACATACCCACCTCCCACTGACAATAGTTCATATCATCATACCATGAGATATCAAATGTAGAATGGATGAGCAGCTACCCCCACTGCCAAAACCATGGTAGCAAGTGGAATACATTGATTCCCAATATGTGTCATGGACAAACTACAGATCAAACAGATCCTGCACCTGAACAGTCAGCTGAGCCTCACTCCCTACACAGGATGTGGAACCGTTGAATGTGTCACAGCTACATATGGCACTCCCCACAAGTGTTGGTGCACAACACACCATGGGAAGTCAAGTCCAGTATGCCTATGAAGTCTGATCTGCAAGGTCATGGAGTCTATCATGGTTGCAGTCATAAACAGAGCTATTGGAAGCTGACATACACACAACCCTACCAACTGTGGTATGTTCATGTGTGGATCATGGTTCCCAAACATGCTAGACTGTTTGCAAGGCAGCCACCTAGGGCATACATCAATGAACACATCTACACATGTGTCACATAGACTTTGAATAGCCCTTTATCAACATCCCAGACACATGTAGTATCCACAAAACCAACAAGCTGTGCATAAATATGTGTTGACATATGATGGAATGTCAATGTATCCACAGATAGATCACACAAGGTAAGGATTCTGAGGTCTTGTTCAAGCTGTTGACACCTGCTGACCCACATGGACCATTCCTGGAATGGCATAAAACAAAGTGTACACACATCACCATGTCCAGTCTGATGATGTCACCATCCTATAAATACAGCAGGAGAAGGGAAACCAGACAGTAAAGCCAATAGCATGCTGTGTTAATCTGTTTCTGTCTAGTATCATGACATAGTTAGGCAGGGGTTTGAATCCTGCAAACAGTGAGTGTTTGTGTGTGTGTGTGTGGGGGGGGTGTATGTGTGCAGTTTCCTTTGAGAGGTGTCCCCTTTTTGGAGACTGGGAAAACTCACTAAAACAGCTATATTCCTCTTTGGAAAGTCTGTTGATGTCACCATCCTACAAATAAAGCAGGAGAAGAGAAATCAGCCAGTAAAGCAAATAGTGCGCCGTGTTACTGCATCTCTCTCTAGTATCGTAACATAGTTTGGTAGGGATTTGAATCCTGCAAACCATGAGTGAGTGTGTGTGTGGGGGGGGTGTATGTGTGCAGTTTCCTTTGAGAGGGAAATGGGAGGGTATGTGTATGTGTGCAGTTTCCTTTGAGAGGTGTTCCCTTTTTGGAGACGGGAAAACTCACTAAAAGAGGTACATTCCTCTTTGTAAAGTCTGATGATGTCACCATCCTACAAATACAGCAGGAGAAGGGAAACCAGCCAGTAAAGCAAATAATGTGCTGTGTTAATGCATCTCTCTCTAATATCATAACATAGTTAGGTAGGGGTTTGAATCCTGCGAACAGTGTGTGTATGTGGGCAATTGTCTTTGAAAGGTGTGCCCTTTTTGGAGACGGGAAAACACACTAAAAGAGGTACATTCCTCTTTGGAAAGACTGATGATGTCACCATCCTACAAATACAGCCGGAGAAGAGAAACCACCCCATAAAGCAAATAGCGTGCTGTGTTAATGTGTCTCTCTCTCTCTCTCTCTCTCTCTCTAGTATCATAACATAGTTAGTTAGGGGTTTGAATCCTGCAAACAGTGTGTGTGTGGGGGGGGGGGGTTGTGTGCAATTGTCTTTGAAAAGAGTGCCCTTTCTGGAGACTGGGAAAACACACTAAAAAAGGTACATTCCTCTTTGGAAAGACTGATGATGTCACCATCCTACAAATACAGCCGGAGAAGGGAAACCACCCAATAAAACAGATAGCGTGCTGTGTTAATGCATCGCTCTCTAGTATCATAACATAGTTAGGTAGGGGTTTTGATCCTGCAAATGCTGACTGTGTGTGTGTCACTGTTGGTCAATGCAGTGTGGGTTTTGCTTTTACTATGGTATGACATAGTATGATTACAACAGTAAGTGCATTGCACACATCAGGTATCTGTGTGGCAAATATATATGTGTACATGTCCCCTCAATCAGTACATAGGTGTGAAGCCTGCATACTACATGAATACATTTGTTTCAATTGACAGGTTGTGCCGCTGCTTCTCAGATCATAGGTCACATATGTATGTATGTGACAAGGCCGTCCACTGTCGTGTTCTGTGGCCAAGGTCATCTGTGGTACACACACCCATGACAGTTACTTAAGAGTAGTGTGAGTGAGGGTATATGTCTGGGGTATATGTCAGACATGGTGATACACAACAAAGACTGCCAAGAATGGACAGTCTTTATAGGTGTACGACTGCCTTGTGGATATGCATTCAGGCCTCTAATGTCTTATGTGATACACCTTGGGACTCCACAATACCTATGGATATGTGGATACCAAGGGACACATGACATAACATGCGGCTGTATGTACACATTGGTACCCAACATACATGTTGAGGGCTACCACATGTGTGGTACTGACGGGATAGTATGTATAGTACATGAGGATGACTATGCCATAGTCGGCTTACTGCTATACAGCATGTATCAGACAACAGGTATCTGTCTGTATGATACCCTTGTGTAGGATATGCGTCCCATCCAGGGAATGCATTGTAGGCCAATGCATGCATTTCCAGATTTGGATGGACACATCCCTAGTGTGTCTGCATGTACCTAAGGGGGCTATATGCCAAACAGGTGTGGTCACAGGAATGGGTGGCAGTCATTACCACTGGTTAGTGTTATAGTGTAGCACCGGAAGGATCCAATTGTTACTGAGTTCCCTACTACTGTGTGTCATTTGTCAGGACATCATCCAATGATTGCTTATAGACATGCTGTTGAGGTTGTGTATACTACCAGACCACAAATCATTGACAGATATTAACGGTATCACCCACAGCATAGTGTCAACCCATGTCATACACACATCTATCCATGTTAGTACATAACTGTAGTAGAATGCATACTGGCCATTGAAAGATACTATGAGATGTTAACAATGTGTATGACAGGGTATGCCACATGTCCCATGTGTCCATTATGCATGTACATGCAGACAGTGCGCACCCACCATGTTCACAGATGTACACTTGCTAATCTGTGCTGCACACATCACACACGTACTGTCCACTCACTAACACATGCTGGTAACACATTACACTTCAGCCAAGTGGCACATGAGTGGATAATACATACTCAGACCTAACAGTGGTGTAAACAATGCTACATTGACAATCAGAGCTTTGATGCATAATGTCTGCTCAGATATACCTACAAGGATGTTGTTACGCTTCCTTGTTGACAACTTGCTATTATTGCTACACTGCTATTGTGTCACCCTGTGCATCAGCACAATGTTAGCCTGTTCCTCCATCAATGATGCAGATGACAGGAGGCGACACAGGTATCATCATATGCACAGGGCGTTTTATTGTTTGCCAGAGCCTGACATTGACCCATCCAATCGACATGTCTGTGTGTGTGTGCATGTGAGGGACAACAGTACAGCATGGACCAACGTTGGTGTACTGTGTGTGTGTATGTGTGAGCTCTAGTTGTTTGGTTAATGTGTGTGTGTCTGAATGCACACAGCACCACCATGTGGCTGCCATATACGGTAGTTTGTGGGACAGCCACAGACTGTACCTGGTAGGCTGTACAGATCACTGTCTCTGGCCACAGACAGAGTACCTGTGCCTGGCAGGTGTGCTACGGACAGTATCGGGTACCAACCCTGACTGGGTACTGTCTTCAGAGGCAGAGGTATGATGACTGGACCCATGTCCCTGCTGGGACTGGCCAAAGCCATGTGCACATGGTCTACTGGGATGGTCAATGGACAGGCCAGCCCCAGCATTGCTAGTACTGCCACTACGGGGGTGGCTGTGAACTGTGGGCCATCCACGACCACTGCCAGCTGTTGCTGTTGCTGGCATGCGTCTGCGTCGACGTTGCAACCGTCCTGCATGGTCCTGGCTCATGGAAGACATGTTGTGGAGGGCATCTAATGTCTCCCCCCAATGTCTATCAATGACCTCGGTGTAAGTCCGGATGGCACCAGCAAGGTCACGGATGCTGTCATTGATATCGGTGTAATGCGCCCTCTGCACCCTAAGTTCCTGCCTGGTGTACCGTTCCATACGTGCTTGAGCCTGCATTACAGCCCGGAACATACTGGTCATTGTAAGACCTGTGAGGGCACGCCTGCCAGGGGCAATATGACCAGTGGTGCTCCCCAAGAACCCCTGGACCTCCGCCTATGTGGTACCGCTCCAGGTCTACGGCTATGGCTGCTGTGAGGGGATGCAAGTGCCATGGGTACCACACTCTCCTGGTCAATGCCAACTGTATGCTGTCCCTCACCTATGGCCATTGGTGGAGAGGGATGTATTGACAGTATGAGTGTGCGCATAGATGGGGTTGAATGCTGTGCACTGTTGATTGGCGGACCAACGACAGACCCTGTCAAATCTTCCTGTGCCAAAATACATGTGTCATCATCACCACTATTCGTGGCAGTGGCTTCAGTTTGCCTGCTGCTTTCACCAACCCCTAACTCAGCACCTGTGAGAGGACGACAGGAAACACACTGTACGGTCTGCACATGCACACATGCATACATGCACACATGTACACATGCACACATGCACACATGAACACATGCACACATGCACACATGAACACATGCACACATGCACACATAAACACATGAACACATGCACACATGAACACTAATACACTCCTCACTACAGCACATACACACACATACCAGCAATCCAACACATACTCTATAGTGGCTGAAGGTGGGTGTCAGTATCACAAGGTAAACAGTCACCACACACGTGTCAGCATGCAGAATATGTGTTGCACAAGACCATGCAGTGCAAGTGTAGACGCCCCTATTAAATGGCATTATACATGGCTTTGATGCAACTGTGTAGTTGTTCATTGATTGGCTACACCCTGAAACACAATGTGTACATGGACACAACATTGCTGTGCAGGTATTATCAGCTCTGCAATGCCCTGTGCACCATCACTCACAAGTATACATGCCATGGCTGCATGTGTTATCTGTGTGACACATAGATATCCATGTCTGAGTACAGTGTCTGTGTCCATAGCAGATAATAGTGAGCATGGGCATAGCACATGCATGCTATGTACACACATGGGATGTGCGGTGCATGTTGACGTGAAGGAATCCCAATGCTCGACATAGCCAGTGTACAGTGGTTATGGTGAGTGTGGGACATATTGCAGATATGTGGGTGCCAGACATGGCATGGCATGTTACACGACTGCAACATTAAACACCACACATACCCAATGTGTGTCAAGTGACCTATACACCCACTAGCATTCCAGGACATATATGTGACACTTTGTTTGGATGGTGACTGCTGTGCATATTGTGTATACTGGCATATGTAAACACACAGACAACATGCTATGCATATTGTGTATAGGTGCATATGTTTGCACACACACACCATTGAGGTTCAAAGCAATGACTGCTATGAGTAGTACTGTGGTCTCTGTAACTGGATGGGCTGTAGTACCCTGTGCCATCATCAACATGCATCTTGTGGTCAACCACAGCTACTAATGTGTGCAAGACCACCGCCTAGCATGCTGTACCTGAACTGCAGTGCCGTGGCTAAGTTCACAATTACACAGCCACCTTGTACATGGGTGTGTGAGGTGCCCAATAGGAAGCATTGCCTAACATGACTGTGTTATGTGTTGCAGAATGTTGCACAGCCCCATGATAGACCTCTACCCCTGAGGTACATCATGTGTATGTGCATGACATGTGGTATACTGAAATGTGACCTTACAGCTGGTGTGTGGTAATGCCAAATGTAGCATGTTTTCGTGTACTGCGTATGATAAACGTGTTCTGTTGTGTACAGCTGTAGCAACTATGCATATCCAATGTGCAGTACAGTGTTGCCACAATTGTGTCTGCTGCACTGTGCATTGCATGTGATTGTGGCAGCTACTGACTTTACTGAGATGATTGATGTCTCACAGCAAACATGCACAGCATGCATTATGCGTAGGTGTGTTACATGTACATGGCCTACACCTCACCTATGACATGCACATTTCATTACCAATATTAAAGTGTTAACACACTCACCAGCATGTATTGTCTGCCCTGCTGTCACACCAGAGGGACCTACAAGAATATGACACAGTTTGTCAGTGGCCACAACTGTGGCATTTGCTACTGTGAGTGTGCTAAACGACAGTGGAACAACAGTCAACAGTCACAGGTGTATGGATACTATTCCAAATATCAGTATTGCACACATTAGGCAGCACAACTGCTAAACACACAGTACACATCTCACATATGCATATTCTAACAATACAAGTAACGGTAGTCTACAACTAGGGCGTATTACCTGCACGCTCCATGTCATCCTGCTGGGTGGCTCCGGCCTCCATGATGACACATGTGTAATGCTGTTGCTGCTGTAGGCCAGGAGCCACCATGCTTAGGAGCAGCTCCTCCACTCTGGTGAGGGGGGGATGTATGGCCGACCCACCACCTGTGGCAAGCTGTTGCCTATGGATATCAGACGCACGCCGCTGGACATGTCTAATTAAATCACTGCAGTGATGGCGTACCTGCTCATATGTCTGGTTATGCATGTCTATGTCATTTACCCGGTGAACAAGGTCTTGCCACAGTGCAGTACAGTCATGCTGGTGCTGGCTGGCCCTGGAAAAAAGCAGGTTATAGTGCTGCACCAGGCTGTTCAGAATTTCCTGCTCCTCTGCAGCTGAATAAGATGGATTACGTTGATGAGCCATAACCCTGGAAGACAATTAAATGATATGTGTGAGCATGTCATTTGGCACACTTAACATTATGAAGTACAGATATCACTTAACTGCCATATATAGCATCTATCAGTCTATCAGAGGATACACACATTCAGTACCACATATCAGTACTCAGCCCACAACTGGCTGACAGTGCCTGCCACACTCCATATAACAAACCAGTATACACCAGTAGTCAGCACACTGTTTGGGATACAATGCACAACCTCGCCCCTGGGGTATATATCAAGCTAATAACAAAACATGCAGAATAATCACTAACCTGCCTGGTGACGCAGCCTTAGCAGCCTATCAGCATAGGCTTGCTGATTCGTAGCACGGTCACCTGCAGCTGTAAAGTAAATGAAGGGGTATTGAGACATACCTATCTGTTATACATACTCCATTATCAATTCTTACATACTGCATTCCATGGCTACATACTCAGTTGTGGGGCATTCTGCATCCCACGGGCCTCCTGTATCCACTGATTCAGGCGGTCCTGCTTTTGTCTCTTCAGGTCTGCATGGTGGTGACGGACCTGCTCACCAGTCCGAGGAATGCCTGTGGCACTGGTGAGGTCACAAGCTAACCGGTTCCAAGCCTTTGCCTTGTACTCCATCCCTTGGAACTGGCCCTGCAGGAGTCTTGTCTCGTGACAGTGAACTAGGAGCCAAATCATGTATTTGGACTCCTCAATGCCCCAACGTTGTGCTCGGAAGCGTGTTCCCTCTCTGACAGCAGACATTCTAACTGCAGATGTGAGCTACAATCAGTTATGGCATGTATTCCCACCTGTGGGGCTTAAATATGCTGCATTTCCCACACTTTTTTGTGATTGGCCATTTTGTAAAATTCTCGGCTGACTGCAAACCTGCTTAGTAATGGTTAAACTACCATTCGTAAGTTTATGAATGTTAATAGTGGCTGCTTCCCCTATGTTGTCATGGCTTAGTGGTTCTGTACTTTAATTATGATGCACAGGGTACTGGTTTCAAACCTTGTCATTCTTTTATTTTAATACTGTCTAGACAGGCTAGGGGGTGTGGCTGCGTTTAAGCAACTTAGCTCTACATTGCTCCCCACGGAGCGCACATCCGTGCAAACACATTGCGCTAGGTAAAGTGCTTTTAAACTTTGGGCAACTCTATTGCGCTGGGTAAAGTGCTATTAACCTATGGGCAACTCTGTTTACCTGGATAAAGCGCTATTAAACTATGGGCACCTCTGTTAAGCTGGGTAAAGTGTTGCTTAACGGCAGGCTATTATATATCTGGATCCTTTAAAAATATATATTTTGTTCACTGATACATTGGCCATTTCACTGCTTTTAATAAAATTTTAATCATATATGTCTGGTACTATTTCAAATACTGATTTAAAACATAAATAAGAAGGACAGTGGTGGAACTCGAACCATGAATGCCTCCTCTTTGTGCATACGCTCTACCATTACACTATTGCAATTTGGTGTGATTTGCATAAACATTCTTTCTTATGCTCTTCCATGTCGGAATTGCTAACTATAGCTAAGCAATGGGCACACCCGTTCACACACATGCAAATACGGGCAGCTATATTATGGATTTAAAAAAAAATAAATAAATATTTTACTTTTTATAACTGTGATGGGGGTTTACAGTATCAGGGAGTGTGGTGTTGGGTACAAGTACATTTGAGCGAACTTGCTCTTGTGTGTTGACATTTTGCTTTTACTACACTTGCAGGGGCGTGGACATTTACACTGCTCGGCAGTCGGACACACCCCCTGCTTTCATACTCGGTCCGTGTAAGAGTTACGGTGGAGTCAGCATGCCCTCATGAATATTCATGGCACGCTGACGTCATACCGTTCAACTGCAGCCTCCAAGTAAGACTTATTAAGTCTTACTCGGAGGATTCGTGAATCTGGGGGTTAGTCTTTACACATCCACATAATTTCAATAGAATACTGACCCCTGTTCTAATTTTGCTGCCTTGCTGTATTTATCTAATTATTTTATTTCTGAATTTACCATACTTTTACATGCTTGTACCATAAGTCATGGCTAAAAAGATTCTGTTTGGATCATTTTAGTTTATCCTTCAGCATAAATAAATGGTTCATTTTAAGCCACAATTTCTCATACTTTATATTAATTTATACATATTACTTAGAATGTATGAAATACCAGTGCAGATTAAACTGGATGAAGACATTTTCCTTTTTTGTTCACAATTCTTTAGAACAAACTATTAACTGTAAACTGTCATTTTAGAAGCCTTTAGAAGCCTGAATTTAATTTTCCTTCTGTTTCTGAAGAACTACTATGCATATGAGTGCTCTCATATTTTTTTTCTTATTTATTTGTTTATCTAATAAATGGAGTTTTAGTAGTTATCTATTCAATTATTCATTAAAACATTATAACATTTTATAAACACTTTTATGGTAACACCTAAGACTCTACATCTAAGGGCAGGAATTTTCTTGCCCATAATAGAGGTTATTTTTTATTTATTATGTATCTTTCTTAATTATTTTTTTTTGTTTTTGTTTTTAAGCAAATATATGTGTAAGTTGCCCTTTTATGGCACCTATGTGCTTAATAATTATTCCACGTGCTTTTATTATAATTATATATTAAGCAATGTTACTCTATATTTATAAATATGCTTATGTGAGGGTATTTTTATTATTCTTGAATTTTATATGCATAAATAAAATAAAATGCTATTTAAAAATCATGTAAAATTACATGACAATGAGGGTATTTAAAGTAATTTGCAAGATATGCAAGATGAGTGCAAGCTGTCTTGCGTGCTATGCAAGACCGTTCAGATTCATAGACCCCCCCCCCCCCCCACTACCATCACCATCACCACTGTCTAGCATTTTCAGTGTGTCCTTCAGGTACTAATTCTCTGAGCACCACATGAAAATGTGATATTTATTGGCTGGGTCTATGTTAATGGCCTTCCCAGTCTGTTGCCAACTTACAGTGATTATGTAGTTCTGGATGCATAGGCATTCATACTATACAGCTGTGTGTCAGATCCAAAGGCATTAAGTATGCACAGCATCCATGCGGCACACACCTAGGTCTTACAGTCTGTGCACTGTGAATCACAGCCATTTCACCCTGCCCAGTCACCTAATGGAGGCAATACTGTAAAGTGTGAAAGTGAATGTTTGTATGCGTGTGTGTGTTTATGTGTGTGAGAGTGTCTGTGTGTCTGTCTGCCTTCTGGGAGTGGACTGAGTCAGTGCTTCTGTATGTGTTTTTCTTTGTACATGCACTGCAGTTCAGTTGATTTGCATTTTGCTGTATAGTTTTGCATCAGCAAAGTACAATTATTCAGTTATGCATATTGCCATGTAATGAGACTTTATCTTTTAGGGAATTTCAGTGACTTTGAACTGGTACATAGCACTGCAGTGCATATCAGCATATTGATGCAGGACAAGTTGGGTTGTGGAGTTCTTTACAATGAATCCTGACTACTGTGCCATTTGGTTAGTTTGTTATTAGGAATGATTCTCAGAGAACTTCCATGATCCCTTATTTAGAGTTACAGTCCTTCTGGTGATATGATTGGCTCAATGGATTATGGCTATCTTGTTTGTAGTTTCTTACGGGTCCTTCTAAATTTTTGGTAGTATTTGCAGGTAGCATTTGAATGTATAAATAAATGGTTAATTTTAAACCAGTGTATCTTCTATTAAGTAGTCCTTGTTTATACTAACAATTTCATAATTCAGTCATGGTGCTGTTATTGTACTTTGCCATTAAACATTTTAGTTGCCTTTTCAAAGACTTTTTTTTTTGCTGACATGCAAATAAGGGAAATATCTACAAGCTTGCAAACTATGTATCAAAACTTTAAGCAGTGTTACAGGTTTCACCATTTACTAAGATGGCATCTGACACTTAGTGTTGCTATTTATATGCAATGACCTTCTAACTTACCATATTGTTTTCATTGGTCTTTTATAGCTTTGACATATATACATATACGACGGCCTTATCAATGATGTTTGCAGTTCAAGAAATAAACAAAAATATTATTATATTAACAAATATCACTTTAGGATATGAACTTTTTGATTCATGCGGTGATATATCTAGAAACATTGAAAGTGTCTTCTGGTTTTTATCTGGAGGAAAAATACCTGTTCCCAACTACAGTTGTCATACAGCTGCCTCTGGAGTGGCTCTAATTACAGGCTGGTTTTCAGAAATTACAACTGACACAGCAAGAATCCTAGGACTTCAGAGAATTCCACAGGTAATTACTGATGTACAATACCTCACACAGCTGTGAGTTTCAGAAAAAAATATTAAATCAGTTATGCTATCACAAAAGGACATATAATGGTGTTTTGTACAGATGTAATCTTTTGTCTCTCATGCCACAGTCAGTACTCCTGACAAAGAGGAGATTTCCAGAACAAACACTATACCACCCACATCACATAGCCAAGCAAAACACACACTCACCTATGGAGAGGTCCTCAATAAAAATTTACTTAAACAGCAGAGGCCTCCAAAACACAATCACAAACATTTCACATGCAACACCAAAAACATCACATACAGCAGACAACACACCAGTGTCTCACAAACACAGCCCATAAGGCATAACAATAAACCAACACAGCCCATAAAGCATAACAATAAAGCAAACATACTAGTCATTGGTGACTCAGTTGTGAGACACTCTGATGTCCCCCTCACCAGGCTTGACAAGGAGAAGGTCACAGTCAGTTGTCTGTCAGGTGCCAGAATCTGCCACATCACTCATGCACTTAGGTCTTCCCACAACAGGTACAAGTATGACTCTGTTATTGTCCATGTTGGTGTGAATGACTTGAGACGTACCTCCCTGGACTATATGAAGAGAGACATGATTGAGCTCTCAGACTATGTGTCCCAGGCAGGTAAGACCTTAGCCCTAAGCAGCATCCTACCTTCACCAAGAATGATACTGCAATACCAACAAAAAATAATTGACTTCAACAATTGGCATAGTTTCTGGTGTCATTCCAAGGGGATCCAGTATCAGACTTTCTGAAATGACATGGTTGACAGGCTTTGATGCTTTGCCAGAGTTGGCCTGCTCCTGTCAACCCTGGGATTTCAGATTCTGGCCAAGGCTCTTGACACACCCATTGTGCCTTTTAGGCAATGCCCCAAAGACAAATCTTCTAACATAAAAGATCTGTCAAAAACAAATTGAAGGTCATGTTATTTAACTTTGGAACCCTTAACCTGAAAATGCACTCACTGGAGGCTCTCTTTGCACTGGAAGATGCTGACATCTGTGCAGTCAAGGAAACCTGGTTCAAGGTTGCAGGGAGCACCCCTGCCTTACCAGGCTGTACCTCATTCCACACATTCTGACCCCAAAATGAAGTTGGGAGGTCTAAGGGTGGTGGAGTCTCTATCTTCATTAAAGACAAACACACCTCCAGTCTGATTTGCCAGCATGACTCACTAGAACTACTGCAAGTGCAGGTGGGAGGTTGGCATAATGGTTAAGGTGTTTGCCTTATAAACCAAAAGTGCAGGGTTTGATTCTCACATGGGGTAATTGGCTAGGCTTAAAAATGACCCACAAAGGCAGTTAGCCTAGTACTAATCTATAAACCTATAAGACAGTTGGCAAGACATCCATCCAAGTTATAGCCAGCAATAGACCCCCCTCCATGACTCAGGACACCCACTTCTCCTACCTGGACCTACTTGACTCCATCAAAGTCACCTAACACCCTGCTCCTTGGTGACTTCAACTACCCCACTATAGACTGGCTGAACTATTCCTGCACTAATGCACTCACCCAACGATTCTTTGACTTCATCATTTCTAACTCACTAGACCAGCTTGTCTCATCCCCCACAAGAGGTGACAACATTCTGGACTTGGTTCTCACCAACATGGGTAACCAATGCACCACTCCCATAGTAAGTTCTTCCCTGGTGAGATCAGATCATCGGTCTGTCTCATTCAAAGTTTCTATCCCTACCAACCCCCCCAGACATAACCAGGCTAAAAGTCTTCTCAAAACCTGACTACAACCTCTGAAGGGAGTGTATCAGTAGCTTCACATCACCACCCCCTCAGAGAATGCAGACAACTATGCTGAACAGTACACCAATGCAGTATACAAGCATCTGTTCAATTGCATGGACTCAGCCATACCCAAAAGAACTAAAACCTGCTCCTCAAGGAAACACAAACCTGTCTGGTGGACATCCTCTATAAGCAGGCTTTACAAAGAAAGGAAGAAACTGTTGTCCAAGGATAAAAAGGAACAAATTCCAAATTGGAAAAACTCCCTAATTAGCCTCAACAAGCAAATTAGATCACTAGTGAAAACCTCCAAAGCCAATTATCAATTGAAACTAGCCTCCAAAACAAAGGGAAACCACAAAGCCTTATTCATTTACATTAGGATCCTCCATAGCAAAGTTCAGGTTTGTTCTGAATTAGTACTTAATGGTACCACTTACACTGATTCTGTTGACTTAGCCAACTTGCTACCAGATAGGTTCAGCTCAAGCCTCACACCCTGCCCCCAAAGGCCCATTCGACATCCCTGATACTTTTTTCGCACCTCACATCTCCATAGATTAAGTGTTAAAGGCCCTATCCAAGGCAAAGAACACAGCTTCCATGGGACCTAATAGTATCCAAGCATATATTCTGCACCATCTCCAGCAAGAACTAGCTTCAGCATTGAGCACCATATTCAACCACAGCCTGAGTGCAGGCTTCATTCCAGCAGAGTGGAGAACTGCCATTGTCATCTACTTGCACAAATGTGGTGCCACTTCTGACCCTGGAAACTATCACTCCATTAGCTTGACAAGTCTGATCTCTAAAGCCATGGAGCGTATTAATATGGATTTGATAAATAAGGACACATGTGATCTCCAAGCACTTGACCCAATCCAGTTCAGATTTGTCAAGGGCAGATCTTGCCTGTTGAACCTGGTTGACTTCTTTGAAACTATCACCAAGGCCCTGGATGAGGGAAAGTCAGTACATACAGCTTATCTTGACTTGGCCAAAGCCTTTGATACAATCCCCCACTTGGGCATCATTGAAGAGCTAATCCAACCTGGCGTAAATCCTTATCTCATCAGGTGGCTGGCAACTGACTCACCGATAAGACTCACAAGGTCAAAACAGGCACCTCCACTTCTGACAGCAGACCTGTTACTAGTGGTGATCCCCATGGATCTGTTCTGGGACCCCTACTGTTTGGCATCTACTTCTCAGAGGTCCAGGCAAAGACAAAAGCCCTGCGGCTGACCAAGTTTACAGGCAACTGAAAGTTGGGTGCTGTCATTGACTCCCCAAATGATGTTAACATAATGCAAGAGGGTCTCACAGCAACAAATGGTTCATGTCAAAGTCATGGCCTTAAGTTAAAAGCAAAAAAATGTATTATCATACCATTCAGAAAAAAACATGGCCCCTACTGATTACCACATCAACAGCAACCCCCTAAGCACACAACCTGTGGTAAGAGACCTGGGTGCACAGGTTGACAACAATCTCACATTCGACCATCATGTAGCGGCAGTGGTCAGAAAAGCCTTATACTTGGTTCATCTCATAAGTAAAGGGATTGCATCCAGAAAAAAGGAGGTTATTATGTCTCTCTGTACTCCTTCCTCATTAGGCCAATAACTGAGTACAAGGCCCATTTGGTATGTGCCTCTCCAAACATCTGCACCAACTGGAAAGGCCAGAGAAATACATCAGAAAGAGAATCCATGGCCTCCAATACCTGTCCCTCTGTACAGGCTCAAATCACTATCACTCTACTCGGTATCGTACAGACTGCTCAGAGGTTATCTGTGTCTTGCCTACAAGGCAAATCTCGGACCCTGCCCTACTAGAAATGCTCCATATCCATAAGTCTAACTCCTAGTGCATTACCTGCTTGAAAGGCCTAAATTTAATATGTAACATCAACAAAACCTGCTGAAGAGAAAGGTTTGTCTCCCAGAGGCTGCCCTGTCTCTGGAATAGACTTCTCATACATGTCAAACACAGTACCTTGCTGACCCTCTTTAAACACAACCTTGATGAGTGGATGGGAAAGCACAAATTTGTCCCAAGGGTTCCACCTGTATCCCTCACTGACAGGAATGACAAGTGCTGACTGAGGTTTTTTTTGGGGGGATAAACTCTTGGCTAGGCTTGTAAGGGCCCCAGGGTCATTAGCCTAGTAACCTCCTATGATCCTATGATATAATGAAATGCAATCGATTACAAATTGATTGCAGCCATATCTTTCAGATCTGCTTAAAATGTCCCATAATGTATAAACCTAGCTGCTTGTGTGCCATTCTGTTATAGAGCAAACTGCTATGCTGTACACCCTGAAAAATCTGTGTAACTCTCGTTGCAACACCAAAAACACTGCTGCAGATTCAATAAAGGCTACACAGTTCGCTAAGACCTTGCACACATTGTGGCATGATATGCACATGGTGGAGTGCCGTTTTGTATTCAGTAAGTGGCGCTACACCCCACAGAGGTCAGCACACATACATAGTAATAAATATGAAAATATGAAGCTGCTGTCTAGTTGTTCCTGTGGCAGCAGGTAAGGGCTACAATACAGATGAGCCTTGGTTCTAATTTAGCAAAGCCCAAAGTTTTATTATTTCTGTTCCAGTTTACTTTATATAAAAATTAACATTATAAAAATAATTACACATAGAAATAACTATCTTAGCAGGTGCATTGAGCATACACAGGATATGAGATATTTATTAAATGTATAACTGTGTGTATCAGTAGAATTGTGGTTGTACAATTAAACATTTATTTTCTGAACTTTCATGTCACACACATACATGGTTAAACACTCAACTCTTTAATGTATATGTGTAACTTATGAAATGGTCAGATGAACAAGGTCTCATTTGCAATGATCACTCTGCACAGTAATGACTATAAAACATACAGTTGTAGTTCAACTTTCCTTGCAGCAAGTGGTATAAGTGAATGCTCACAATACAGGTGAGCCTGGGTTCTAATCTGCTATGCTCACTGTTTTATTAATGATTGCCCACTCAATTTTTAAAAATAAAGAACAATGTAAACATAATTATAAATAACAATAACTATGTATAGCACTGGAACTCATAGGAATTATATGTGTGACTGAAGGTATACTAACCATTATGTTTCTTTAATTAGAATTTTCTTTTCTGGCCTTGGATGGACTTCATACTTCAATGATAGTCACACACACATGAATGTAAAACCTGGGACTTTGTTAGGTCACACACACACACACACACACACACACACGTTTAATCCATCACTCTGTCCTGTGTACATATATATATATATATATATATATATATATATATATATATATATATATATATATACACACACACATATATATATATATATATATATATATATATATATATATATATATATAGTTAATTACCATACCTGATAAAAGCTACTTCTGTGGCAAGGATGGAAAACACCTATGTAAAAGAATAGGTTGTGTCTATATTATATAGGTTTGAATCCCACATTGCACAAATTACTTTTATCAGTGTGTAAAGACAACAAAAATGTGTCACGTCATAAAACTTGCAGCCCTAATACATGTCTGCAAAGTTAAATCAATTAACAGTTACAGCAGCATCCAAACCCAAAAAACTAATGCTAACAGTCACATTACCCTTTATAGTTCATAAACTGCCTTCCTCTCTGTTTGTCATGGTTTGTTTTTATACAGTACTTCACTGTAGTCATTCCCTCTCATATTTGTAATAATCACATGTAATTATTTAATTACATCATGAAAACATATGCAAAAAATATTATATAGCGCTGGGTTTGAACTCTGTATCATCTATGCTCAAAATAAGCAGGTAAGCTGCTGCCACAGAGTCAGCTAGGGAAGAGGTATGTTTTTTCACTCAGTACTGTCCAAAGTGCTGACTGCCATGTGTTTCCACTTTGCATGATTGCACAGAGGAAAGCATAACAATACAACTGTCATAGTTTTGTTAATGAAACAGAGACCTGCGTTTGCTCATCACTTAACTATGTGCAAAAGGGGAAAGCATTATAAAAACTTGTTTAAGGTTGTACAATTTTTGACAAAACATATCCGACTTAACTAGTTATGAACTTCATAGTATCTGTTAGCTGTATCCATCACTGTGGTCAATTGGTGTGTGTGTGTGTGTGTGTGTGTGTGTGTGTGTGTGTGTGTGTGTGTGTGTGTGTGTGTGTGTGTGTGTGTGTGTGTGTGTGTGTCTCTGTGTTCACTTGTGACACTCCTACTACTTTTTCTTTTCACCAGACACTGCTGATGTTATCACAATAATAGCCAGGCTTGTGCTGTGCTGCTTTTGTTAAATATTTAGGTAGGGGTTCTACTCTCATTGGTGTCAACTGCTTTTTGTGTACATTCAGCAATCAGTATGGTGACAATTTTAGAATAACACATGAGTCCACAGCTATGTCAAACCCTCTTCTGAACATCTTCTTGTGACACACACTGATGATGTCATCCTGTATAATATGCACTTTGACAAACCTGTGCTGAGGCAGTAACATTAACTACTGTGTTTTCAAGCCACTTTGCCTACCTATATAGGGGCTCTAAGCTAACACCAAGCAATTTGAGTTTATATACATCCAAATACTGCTTTTCAGACAATTTTACATATTTGTCTTGGCATATAATGATGCTATCATACTCCATAAAGTGCAACATGACAGTGTTATGTCAAAGGTATGTGATGGTGCTACTGTTACATTGCATGGCATTCATCTTCTATACCTACACAGGTGTCATTTTCAAATCATGCCCAGTCTACTGTTATGTGTGTGGTTTGTGGTACATTATGCTCATTGTACGATCTTTAGAATCACTCTTCATTTCACTACCACTTAGGAGAACCCTTCACATAGCCCCATGCATCCACCATCCTCCATTTTCCTCTGGCCACAGGACATCCTTCTTCCACAAGAGTGGTGGATGTCCTCATGTCAAAGATGCATACACATATCATGAACCAGAGTCCTTACATGAGTCCTGTGCAAGCCATCTCCATACTACTGCATGTGTGATTGCTAATTCTGTCATGGTGTGGAGCACATGTCCCATATGGATAGTAGCAGTATGTAATGCAATCCAACAAATGCACACATACACATGCTAGTCTTACTATCTTCCATCATATAGCTATAAGGAGTTTGCTTTAAATGGTCTAATAATAGCTAGGATTTTATGTGATGTTAGCCCTTAGCCTAATAATGTCCTATGACCCTATGAGTAGTTGAGACATCAGTGTTGCTGTCATTGACTTGTGTTATATTGAGGTGTGTATGTACAGTATGGCTACAAGAGTGTATTGCAATCTGTGACGTGAGATAATGTATTGATGGCTGCTGCTGCCATTTCATTACATGCTGCTTGTATAACAGCTGTAGTAATATGCCTGAGAACTGCTGACATGGTATGATATACTTTTATGCATATTGTTGGCTTATTAGGACATGTGTTGTAATAGAGCAGATCAACATTCTGCACAGTTCACATTCCGCCATCACAGTGACACTTGCTGTATGGCACAGGTGTGCATGTGTCTACATACCATCATCAAATGCCCTTTGACAGACATCAGTATAAATTCATACTGATTACATGGGAACATAAGTCTTGTTTCTCCACATGTTGTCATGCTGTGATATACACAACAATTTATCACATCTTTTGATTTAATTGCTACCTTTTGGTATTCATTGTATCTGCAGTTGTGTTGCTGTTCCCAAGGATTATTGAGATGGTCAGCAGCACCATTATGTGACTATTAGCATTTGTGTCAAGAAATGTTTTGCTTGAGCAACAAACAACTGATCTGTAATGTGTCCCAATAGCATCAGGTCACTCAAACACAGCTTTTCTATGAAACAAATATAGGCAGATGTTGTGCAACTGAAATATTTACGTAACATCAGTACAATTGTATGACTGTGTGAATAACATCAGTGTGTGGAATGCGATGACTGACCAAGGTTGTATTTGGAGGTCTTTTCACAAATCATTTATTCCAATAAATTTGAAATGTTAAAGGGAATACAAACTAAGGACAAAGCTGTTTGTGGATGCCACCAGACATACTCAGACAGATAATACTGGCAATCTGCTAGCTGACAGTTTGTCTCACACATCACCCCTTGTCACCCCTGGCCATCAGCCAATGTATACATGCAGCATTACTCAGCTTTTTCTCAGGAAGGCAGCTCATCTGAGTGCTTTCTATGGCTAATAACACAGAATGATTGGCCCTGGCAACATCACAGGTTGCCTATAGCATGACTTAAAACTTAACCTAGCAGACACAGTTGGATCCCTACTTCAACATAGCTTCCAGGCAGCCTGTGTTCTTGTGGAAGGGTGTAAAGCAGCATGTATCCATCTGACTTGGGGGATGATCACCTGATGCATGTAGTTATAGACCCATACTCCTGTCTCTCATCATCTGTGAGGTAGACCAACTTCTCATCATGGACCGTCTCATAAAGGACACAGGTAATCTTTCAACTGTGTACCAAGCACGTGTTTGATCTGTTGAGGCTACATCATGTCTGTTACATCTGTTTGATGTCTTCAATAAGGTCACAAAAGGGCATGCATGATGACAACACTATCATCCTGCATAACTTGACATGGCCAAGGCATTTGACACAAATCCACAGTCAGATATTGCAGAGAAACTGTCTCAAGTGGCCATAAACACTTACATCAGCAAGTGTGTATACAACTGGATCACATATGTGACAGATATTGACAAAGTGTGTGAAGTCATCTCTATCTAGAGTCCAGTGACCAGGTCTGTGCCTCAGGGTTCTATAATAGGCCCTTTCCTGTTCAGTATTTAAGCCTGAGACATCAAGACTAACTTACACATCCTTTGGCTCACCAGCTTTGTACAGGACTACAAATTGTGAACAATCATTGAATCTAAGTTTTGTATTGGTATAATGCAGTCAGTTTAACACACACATTACTGCTTATGCTACAACTGTCTTGTCTTTGTGGTGTACATACATTGACATGCCATCATCTACTGTACAATACCATGTTTCATCTGTCCTCTTCCCCATGTTCATTCCTACAGTTCATGTGTGTGTCCCTTTTCAATACACACACTTCCTCTGAATACTTATTTCCAAAGTATTCTACATTACCTTGCTGATCACTATCAAAACTTTGATTCAGTATGCCTAAAACAGGCTTGTACACTACCCTGCACTGACTACACTTTCATATAATGAGATAGAACTGTATACATTACTTTATATTAAACCCTGGTAGTCATTGTGGCTTTCCACTGAATCCCACAGATATTGCTTGCCTGTAGGTAAACAGGTATTCATGTCTGCAGGTGTCTGTGTTGCTTTACATGGTATCCTGGGTTGCAACACTGTTGTGGGCCACAAAACTGCACTTGTATTCATGTAAGGGTGATGTGCAGCATTTAGTTGCTGCTCATTTCATTAACATGTAAACTCTGCATAGGCTTCATGCAAAGCTTACACAGAGTTTATTGGGTCTACTTCACATTGTCAAAGGCAAACAATATTGAAGCTGATACTGTCGGCACCAGATTATCAAAAGCAAAAAAACATTGAACGTTCAAATGTAAATCTCCATAAGGGGAGATTTCCGTTTAGTTCAAAGTAGTGCAGTCTCAGAGTTGGAATATTTAAGTAGGGGGGTGTGGGGGGCACATCCCCCCACATGGGGGGTGCAGGGGCACTTGAAAAGTTTTGTTTTTTTTTTTTGTTTATAGGCCTTTTTTTATCTTTCGATGTTTCAGAATTCGATGATATGGTGTCGACCATAGCAGATTCGATATTCTGAAACTTTGATAAGATAATATAGATCCAGTTTATTGAATCCCTGGAACTATGTAAATGTGTGACACAGGCAGTGTTGATGTGTTGCTTGGCTTAAATTTATAACAATGAATACTCCCCAAACAAATGCACATTACTGCTCTGCTGTCTCCTTTCAAAACAGCTCCACATGTTTTACCAAGTAATGTGCAGAGTATCTATTTTGTTTTGTAATCTCATGAATACAGAAATATTGCAGATAGAAATAAACCAGTTCTGCCTAATATTATGAGTAAAGCACCTTTGTGTTGATATTGCTATTATCAAATACATTATAATAACAGATCAGAAAAAATATGTAGAATGATTAGAAATTAATAACAGACACAGACACACAATAAAGGAATATATTAGAAAAATGTTTCCTGAACAATGTAGAAGATAGCAACAGCTCGTGCTATCAGACTACAGGACTGCACCCCCCAGCTGTAAAATGAAAAAAATAATTTTTAAAAATAAAATAATCAGCTGCAAGTCCCGGAACTTGACTGCGTATGCGTGCTCGGCGAGTTCCGGGTTTCTGTAAATCCAGACTACTGTTTAACAAGTCTGGATTACTAAGAGAAGGCATCAATGTACAGATAACCAGAAGTCTATGCAGTTTGTGACTGCATAGACTGGAAAGGGATCAGACTGCAACATCCGCAGTCATGTACATGGATAGCTACTGATTGGCTCTCACTGCAAGGGAAGGGAATTTGTATTTATTACAAGGGAAGCTGCCACTGGTGTGTGTGTGTGTGTGTGTGTGTGTGTGTGTGTGTGTGTGTGTGTGTGTGTGTGTGTGTGTGTGTGTGTGTGTGTTAAATATACCTGGTGGCTAGAGTTACTCAGGCTCAAACCCTGTACCTTGGTACAGGTAGCAAGAGCCTGAATTCCTACTCACCACCACTTGTAAAAACTGTCTAGTTTTTTGCCTCATATTTTTATTCTGTTTCTCATAAAATCTGTGTTTTTTCTGGATTTTTGTAATAAGTGAAGGGTTGAATTCACTAAATAATGACAGGCATTTGAATTTCAGACTTCATATTCTTCAAAAAATAAATGGTAACACAAAACCTTTTATTCTAGCAATTTTCTAAGTTTATAAAATCAATATTTGAAATTTGTCCCTATATTTGGAGATGTATTCCCCCATTATTGGCTTTGTCCAGGATTTTTGTGCTAAGAGGTTGAGAGCTATGGTGAGAACTGAATTCACTGAATATGTTTGGAAGCTGTATTCCCCCATTATTGGCTTTGTCTAGGTGTTTTGTGCTAAGAGGTTGAGAGTTATGATGAGGATTGAATTCACTAGATGATAGCCATTTAAGTTTAAGTCTTCCTCTCTTTCAAGAAACAGCTGATTTTGCATAGTGGTATGTTGCTCTGACTGTAGTGCACAGGGTCCTGGGTTCAAAACTTGGCAGTGAAATGCATGGTGGTAACATAACATTTTATTCTAGCAACTTCCCAAGATTATACAAGTAATGTTTAAAATGTGTCCCTATTGTTTGGGCTTTTGTCCCCACTCAATAAATTTTGGCTTTTTCCAGATTTCTTGTGCTGCAAAGTTGAGAGATACAGTTGAGTGTCGAGTGGATTTTGCAAGGAGGTGGCTGAGAGCTTCAGGGGATGAGACATTTAGTGCTGCTTATGCTGAGTCTGCTTGCATTGTTAATAGCATAACAGATTGACTACTTGCTTTTGATGAAGAAAGCTGTGGGTTCTACTCCAATAGTATATAGATGCATTGCTGATACTGTACTGTGTTGTACTTTTAAAGGGGGTGGATGCTTCAGTCCTGAGAATGTCCTCTTTGGTGGAGATACCTAGTAACTATGAACCTGTTATCAGTTTACCATTCATTCCCTATTGCAATATTACTAGCTTATCATTTTTTAATGTAACATAGGCAATTTATTTCTCAAGGGCAACAGGCACTTTATTTGCATATGAAACATTGCTAGCAGCAACCTCTTCATTAGTTTCAGATCTCTTTAATGTGGAATTATTTAGATGACTTTTACCTCTGCAGAGATTATGCATATTTACTGATACTGGTGGACTGTGGAAGTTTGTGTAGACTTTTGTGATGGAAATGTTCAGAATTGGGCAGTTTTGTCACTATTGGTGCATGCATTTTGTTTCATTGTTTACTGGAAAAATGTTCAAAACAATAAATTTAAAATGCCATCTAACAACTGTACTGTATTATACAAGGAATATAATTTTATACAATCAGGAAGGTGTTTATTGATCATCTGATCACCTCAGGTATGCCACCTCCTAGTTCTTGGTTGGATGTGTTCGATTAGGAACCAGTTAAATCAATTGTCTACAAGCACAAACTTTTTTGTTACTGAATATTTTCACAGATTGAGTCTGAATGCTACTGAAAGTGATGAAGCCACATAGAAGCAATCACCTCTCTTAGATCTTCCTTTTTTTTTAGGGGGGGTACTTATCGTCAACACCTAGGGATCTAAGTCCATCATGTGGGATTTCTGATGCATAATTCTCCCATCTGAACTATTCCTCTAAATTGTCCAGATTTTTGCAGAATGAATAGATTTTTGCTTCTTATTTTTGGTTTGTTCCTCATAAAAGTTGTGGTTTTCTGGCAAATCATTTAGGAATAAAGTCACTAAATAATGACAGATATTGAGTTTCAGACTTCATACCCTTCAGAAAAATGCAAGGCCTGTTATTCTATCAACTGTCTAAGTTTATACAATAGCAATTTTTAGTACTGTTTGTTCCCTCGATATATTTGGCCTTGTTGAGATTTCCTGTGTTAAGAGGTTGAGAGGTACATGCAAATAAATCGCTTTATAGAATTAGGTATATCCAAACCTCTCAGCTGTCCCTGATTTTGGCTCAAAATTTTGCTCTCGCCCTAATCCCGCTGCAAAATGGCATTTTTGGAAGAAACGTGGAGGGTTTACAATTAATAAATAATTGTAATGATCAGAGTTACAGATTACTTTTATTTCAGAAATGCATGTAGATTCTCTTATTTTGTCAGCAGCTCAACTTAATAATAATAATATTAAAAAAGTGTCCCTTCTTTGACAGGTTCCCAGCTGTATTATGTGGCTATTTTATATTTTTGCATCACATTTTTGGTCTATTTTTCATAAAATTGTGGTTTTCTGGCAAATTAGTGGCAAATCATTAAAGACTGAAGTTAGAAAATAATGACAGACATTTGAGTTTCAGATTTCATACCCTTCAGAAAATTCATGCTACTGCAAGACCTATTATTCTATTATCTTTCTAAGTTTATAAAAGCAATATTTAAAAAATGTCCTTATTTTTGGGCCTTTGTCCCACTTTTATTTATGGCTTTTTCCTGATTTCTTGCACTGAGGTTGAGGGGTATGACAAATGTGTCAGGACCATCACTGTAAGTCAGAGACATTTCAAATTGTGACATACTTGTTGTACCCCACTTCCCCATGTGGTGACTCTGGATGTGTCCAAGCAAGGCAAGGAGCAGTTATGCAGTGCATGCGTGCAGAGTATTCCCCCATCCAAGGTAGACACAAGTACTACAGTGGCTTTGTATCTGTCCTTGATTTTGCAGAATGTTCTGGTTTTCTGTCATATTTTTATACTGTTGATTTATGCTTCTTATTATTCAGAAAATGCATGTTGCTGCAGTGCTTGTTGCTCTGTGTTTAAGTAGCAATGCTTTAATGACCATCAGGTAAGCTTGTCTGAGATTGTAAGATCCAAGTAAGCTTTAATAAGCATACTGTTAAAGAATTATCAACATTGAAAGCCTTTTCATTGTTGCCATGCAGAGAATATTTACATAACTAGATAATGTATAAGCCTTAGGTATTGAAATACATATGACAGTATTTGTAATAAAGGACAGGATTACAGTATTTTTCAAAAGCTTGTTACTTTTGTTGGAGACTTGCAGTCATCTTTGCAGGCTTTACCAGTAAACTAAACAGAATGCCAGTCTATCATGTGTGGTCCATAACCTGTGCAGTAATCCTTTAAGCAATTTATCTTGAGCTTGTTTCTTGTTTGCTGTTCATTTTTTACTTTGATCATGTTTTCCCCATGAAACAAGTAGATAGTTGTTGTTCAGGCAGCAGGTCTTTCTGGATAAGAAACATTTTTACAAGTGGGGGTATCCCAGAGATTGTTACTTTCAGCATGTTACTTGGTACTTATATAAAGCTGAATATAAATTATAATTAGAACTGCAGTGCAAGGAGGGGTGGTTTGAGCTGAGTGCTGCTTGCTTTTATTTATACTTGATTTTGACTGGCATTCTAGTAATGTATTTAAAAAGTAATTTATTTGTTCATGCCTCACAACCTTTTTGTTTCCATCAAGATATTAAGTAAGCTGTCATGTAGCCAATGCATTGATTTTTTTTTCTTTTCCACTTCATTTTGTCTTGATTGGGCTCTCATAATGATGGTTTGGCATCCAGGGCAGCGTATTTAATTAAAGTCGCAATTTTGGGGGTTTTGAGCATGGGTCTGCCCCTTACTAGTGCCCCACATCCCATCCCTTTGGCCCCATCCATTCAGCTGTCTCCTGCAGCCCCCCTTTGATTTGAAGTCACCAGCCACCACTAGAGAAAAACATCTTACTACAAATATGCAAGCAGAGGAATGAGCTGAGCACAGCTAATGTCAGAATTATTTTCTTATTGGAAAGTGCTGACAATATTAGATGTGGAAGAATTTTTTTAAGAAATTATCACCATATTCCATTAACGTAATAGAATGTCATTATACAATGACAGATGGCTTATTTATTCTAAGACTACTTATTTTCTCAACTTACTGAGACATAGTTTAGCATCAATTTGAATTATTAACTACATGAATAACATATGCATACATAACAGAAGTGTCCACTGATTACATGTCATGTCTCATACTAATGGTAGGCATGTTAGCATTGTATGGTTTGCTTCCTTTTAAAGAATTTATTAGACAAGCAATCAAATCAACATCTCAGAAACTAGGAGATGGGGCAAGTCCAGGTGTAGAGGGATTGTGTCAAAAGTCTCTTGGAGGCCTCAAACTGTAAAACAGTTGGCTTGGGTGAAGCATTTGTAAGCTAAAGTAGTAGGTATAGGTGGTATGCTAAAAAGAAAACTGAAATGAATGTGAAGAAGAGATGCAAGGATTTAGGTATAGTAGCTTCATTAGTAAGATATCAAGGGGAATAAAGAAAAGTGAAAAATGTTGTGGGAGAGGAGAATTGGTCAATGGCAAGGGAAAGGGATGGACTTTTGCCATTCGGGCTGTAGAATTTTTAAAGGAAGTGAAAAGACTCTCACTTCTGTAGTTTGAGTGTCAAGACAGGAGAGTCTGGGGGCTTCGGTGGTATGATGGCTGGCAACCAGGGGAGAGATGTTCAATGGTTTTCTGAGCACATCTCAGGATGGTATACTGGGGTGTATTAGAATGAGGTCAAAAGGAAAAGTGGGGGAGAGGAGGGCATATTAGTTGTGGTGATAGGGATATTGGAAGGGGTAAATTATCTAATAAACAGGAAAATAGTGTTCAGTATGGTTAGATAGGTGGAGAGATGGTAATGCTTTAGCATGCAAAGTAATGAAATGCATAGGTAGATAAACATTGGCAGTGAGGATTTGTTCAGGAGAAAGCAGACTACAGGGGGACAAAGACAGGGGTGGTGCATTTATTGGACAAATCTAATCTGGATGGGTAATGAAGTCAGAAAGAGTTAGGTATAGGTATTAGTCTTACATTTTTCTCTCTTGTTTTTTGGTAATGATTTAAATTTGAACCAATGTGAAAGGTTGAATTGATTAAGTACTTTCAATCTACCATTGCATCCGGGTACATTATTATTCGAGACATTATGTGAACTGGATATTAGATACGTGTTGTAAATGCGTACTAGGATTATTGATTATAATGAATACATATGATCATAACTTCAAGACTGAGAATTTATTGTTGTTCAAACAATATGACTAAGTTCTAGGAATGAGTTAAATACAGCATACTGTAAATTAGACATTTTGCTACATGACATGCTTACACAAGGTAAGATTACCAACCCAGTGTATGGGGTTCTAAATGTGTTACATCAATGTATTACAGGTATTTGGTATTCTGAAGCTCCACAAGAATCACTTTGACCTGTACCTGAAACCCAGTGTAGATGCTAAGGGGTCCAAGACACATGGTATGGCAAAGTACACTGACTTTTAAACTAAAACATGTTTTACGACATTAGAAATATATCTATAAAAATTCATGGGATTTTTGGAGAAGGGTCAACAAAAAGTTATTTACACAATTTATTATTTGTCACTATAGACATTAGAGATTTCTTCTCGGTCATTCCTCACAATATAGGTTTGGAATGGGGTTACTCAGTTTTTAACATATGTTGAGAGTTAGGTAACAATATCATCAATGTTTTAAGGACCCTTGTGGAGGCAGTGTTGAATGACAATTTTAATTATTTCAAGGGTAGTATATATAAGCAAAAAGCAGGAGTAGCTATGAGAGTGGTTTGTGCCCCCCCTTTACTAACATTTACATGGCCCAATAATAATATAGTTTTGTGTTCATTTCAGGATTTGAAGAGAGCTGGGTTTTATATGGCCAGTTTTTAGATGATGTAGAATTGTTTTGTATAGATACAGTGGAAAGACTTATGGAGTTTTATAATTATTAATAATACCACTAGTTTTTAAAATTCCTCATTGAAGTTTCAAAAACATTTTTAAAATATTTAGATGTAGAAATACAGAAAGGTAATACTGATGTGGAGTTTATATCCAATATTTATCATAAACCAACATACTCAAACTCACTAGTACACTAAAAGAGCTGTCATCCTAATGATCAGAAAAGAGCTTTGGTTAAGGGTCATTTGGTGAGGATGGTCTGTGTGATATCTAATTCAGACCTTTTGCATTTAGAAAGTGAAAATCTTAGACTGTTTATTTCCAAGGATTATACAGAAGATTTTGTGAGGAAAATCTTTGATGAAGTAATTTAAAAAAATCCAGAGGCTTTTATGTTCCTCGTTTGGGGATGGATGAAGGAGAGGATTCCTCTACAAGAAGAATTAGTATTAATTTGGAAGGAACTAACTACAACAGATGCTTAGTATTAATATATAACGGAGATGCTGAAAAGATTAGACAAATAATAAATGTAAATTGTAAAATTTGTGATGTTAGTGGTATAGATAAGAGGATAGTTGGGGAAGCCCTTGTAATTATTTACAGAAGGAATTGGTGTTTTAAAAAATACATGCAGAGACTTTGTAATTCCCCGGGAAATACAACAGAAAAAAACATGAACCTTCCCATGTGGAAGGTGAACGTATTTTTCATGTATTATACAAGGACATGAAATAGAGATCAAGGGATTTAGTTAAGTAAGGCCTCACCTATATTGCAATTGTCATTCTAAGAGAACTGCCAAGTTTAATAACTGTTGCAGATTCAATACCATTAAGACAGAAAGGGCTTTTAAAGAGAGGATTTGTGAACATACAGTATGCATGTAATTAAAAATAATGATAGCTAAATGCTCTGTCAAAATATGCACAATCTAACAAGGAGCATACCTTTGTTTTATCCCCTGGATTCTGTCCACCAAGATGTTGGGGGGGGCATAGAAACCTCAATTGGAAATAAAAGAATTATGCTGGCAACTAAGGATGAATGTGACAGGATTGTTTTGTTTAAATGACATACTTTCTATAAACTCTGTTTTATAAATTAAATTTTATAATTGTATTTGATTAGTTTTTAAATTAGATGTCCAGGCAACCTTAAGTCCAGCAGACCAAACGAAGAAACACCTTAACGCAAGTTTTATTTAGTTAAACAGACAAGCATTTTCACCACAATTAATATCGCAGCTTCATCAGAGGCAAACAGAACAGTTAAAAAATGTCAATTTTTAAATAAAACATACAGGAAATGACACTGACAAAACGTCATATCCTAATGCCAGTCAATTTGCCAAAACGCAAACATCCACTTAAAACAAAACAGTCAGACGTACATAATAATCAGTGAAGCTCATTAAACATCTAATATAATGTTAAAAACTAAAAATACAAAAAGTGACAAATAATATCTAACAATTTCTTCAAAAGTATATATATATATATATATATATATATATGTATATAAAAAAATAATTAATTTTAGTAATGAAACCAAACTATTATGACAAAAAATGTATGTATAAAAACCTCTTAAAAATGCCAAACTCATTAGTCATTAAAAAATGACCCATAAAAGAGCAATTCTCTATGAAGTAATAGGTATTGAGAAACAAGCCCTATTAAATAGGGAAAAAAAATGATATTACCTCAAATAGCTTCTTAATTTTAGAACGGCAGAAATGTTACAATTTTCATTCAGGCCAGGAGACGTCTGTACGTCTGACTGTTTTGTTTTAAGTGGATGTTTGCGTTTTGGCAAATTGACTGGCATTAGGATATGACGTTTTGTCAGTGTCATTTCCTGTATGTTTTATTTAAAAATTGGCGTTTTTTAACTGTTCTGTTTGCCTCTGATGAAGCTGCGATACTAATTGTGGCGAAAACGCTTGTCTGTTTAACTAAATAAAACTTGCGTTAAGGTGTTTCTTCGTTTGGTCTGCTGGACTTAAGGTTACCTGGACATCTGTTTTCAATTGTTTCTACTTTTTGACTTTAGTTTTTAAATTAGTGTTTTGTATTTACATGTTTATATACTTATTTATTTTAATTGATGGATTATAGTTACAGAACAATTGATCTATTTGGTATGGTAATGAGATTTGTGGGAGGGGTTTGATGAATATTTAAAAGCTTGTGTTCCATTGTAATTTATCTCTGATGAAGTCTTGCATACTTTATTGTGGATGAAAGTGTTTAGATTGTTTGCAATAAACATGTTTGCTTTTAGAGTACATATTTTCTATTACAGGAGCACAAACTTGGCAACTTACAGTTGGCATCATTTACTGCAATGCTGGGTGTTAGCCAAGTGGCGGTGGAATTTATAGGAAAAGTACCTTTACCAACAACTATTTACATTTGAACAGCGATCATCCTTATTTTATAAAGAAGAACATTCTAAGAAGCCAATTTTTTAGGGCCTCAGGAATGACTACTGATGATCTCACTTTTGAAAAAGAGGTTAAGCTGATTACAACTAGGTTTTTGGAAAGAGGGTACAAGAAAGAACTATTATCTAAGGCAGCAGAAGAAATTCATACAAGAAGGACTATTGATTTTCAACCCATTTTAGTAGCAGGGTTAAATACAGTTAATAATACCCCCCCCCCAGTTGATTACAGTTTGGCATGTTGTTTAGCTAGGACTACGGACAGTGCTAATATTGCTTCTATTATTAGAAAAAATGGACAATATTGCAGGGTAACTTAGATTTAATTGTTATTGGAAATGATCCAAAATTTGTATATAAAACAATTATAAGTTGAAAAACGTTTTACAGAATGATAATTTTAAAGTAGTCCTCTCTGTTATGTATTCACACAAGAGTAAAGGAATTTATAAGTGTGGGACTTGTGCAGCTTGTAGGTACATTTTGGAATGGCCCTTTATTGATTTAAAACATCTTGATAGAGTTTTAAGTGTACCTGGTGTCTTTCCATGTAAGCCAATAGGAGTAGTATATATGTGTTTGTTCAAGCTGTCATTGTTCCTATATTTCAATGACTACTAGAAGTCTTGAAAAGGGTATTAAAGAACATGTACATAGCATTAAATCAAAAAATAAGAATAATGCTTTATATAGACATACAATATTATGTAAAAATAATAAAAAATTCTTATTTCTGTTTTAGAACAGGTGCCGAAGGATTGTAGAAGAGGTGACTATAGAAATTCTGTAGAAAGAAAAGAAACACTTTGACATCTTGAGCTAGGGGCAGATAAAATGCCAGGAATTAATGACCTCATTAACATTAAATGTTTCATAAAATCCAGAAGATTAAAGGTGGATAAATAGTTTATATTTTTTTATATTAGTCTACACTATGTGTTCTTAATTAGGGTGCTGGTTAATAATGTTTGGATAACTGATTACATAATTAAAACATTGTTTTCATTGGTTGCTTATGGTTTTAAAAGGGAGATGTGTGTTAGTTGTTTATTGTTCTGAAGAAATCTTTTTGTAAGACAAAAGTGTGGATTAAAAGTTTTTTAACACCAATTCTGACTGTATATCACTTTTTGCCATCCTAATTAGTGCAATCCTTGGTGGATTCCTTTATTTTTTGTTGTTCTCTTCTGCCTGTTCATATTGGAAGTGTTTTGCTGTTCTTGGAAATTAATGGCTATTAACAGTCAATAGTCTGTTTCTTCTATTGCCTTATAAACTATAAAAAATGGGCTGTGATAGCAATCAGTTTTAATTAGTGTACTATCCTAGTATGCAGTGAAATAAAATCAATAAAATACAATTCTACATGGAAAGTAGATTCAAGAAATTGAAAAGTATAAGAGAGGAAAATTTAAGCAATATGAAGAAAAGTCTCAATATGTTGGGAAAGATTCAAGGTAACATGATGTGCAAGTTAAAGGATCAGTAATAGTAAGGAAAGAGTAGATAAAGAAGTAAAAGAAAGGGATCAGAGTAGTGTAGTGTTGAGATGGACAGTGCAGAATTAAGTAAGGAAAAAGTGAAGGGAGTTTTTTGGATAGAATATAGATATAGGAAGTGGCTATAACTCAAGTCCAGATGGAGATTTCTGGATAAAGTTGTCTCGTTGTGTGAAGGGAGATATTGATGTGTGGTATCTGGTTGGAGAATGAAGGACAAAATGGAAGAAATGAGAATGCTGGTTAAAAAGGATGAGAATGGGAGGATAAGGGATGAAGATGAAAGAACTGGTCTTGGGTCACTGCTGTTTGGGATATACTTTTCAGATGTGCAGGCCAAATCTCGTGGGCTATGGCTGACCAAGTTTGCAGTTGACTGCAAGCTGGGTGCTGTCATTAATTCCCCTAGTGATGTGGGCATCCTCCAAGAGGGTCTCACCCAAACAAATGGCTGGTGTCAGAAACATGACCTCAAACTGAATGCCAAAAAATGCATCATCATCATCCCTTTTGGGGGGAGTGATGTTCCCACAAACTATCACATTGATAATAAGGTCCTAAGCACGCAATCCGTCATGAAGGACTTGGGCACCCAGGTTAATAGAAAACTGACTTTTGACCACCATATTGCCTCCATTGTACGGAAAGCTTTCTACGTGGCCTACCTCATTAGTAAGGGTATCTCATCCAGGGACAAGGTGCTCATAACATCCCTGTATTACATGCTTATAAGACCCATTATTAAGTACAATGCCCCTTTCGGCATGTACCTCACAAAGTACATGCAGCAGCTGCAGAGACCACAGAGGTTCCTCACCCTGAGAATCCAGAGCCTCAAACATCTACCCTATACAGATAGACTAAAAGCCTTGTCTCTCTACTCAGTCTCCCATAGACTCCTCAGAGGTGACTTCTGTCTGGCATACAAAGCAATTTCAGACCCTGCCCTGATGGGACTGCTGCATATCCGCAAGTCAAGCTCCACTTGAGTGACCTGCACACGCAACCTCAACCTGGTCTGTGACATCAATAGGACTTGTTGGCGGGACAGATTTGTGTCCCAGAGACCCCCCCCCCTTTTATGGAATAGACTCCCTCTCCATGTAAAGCAGAGTACCTCATTAACCATTTTTAAGCGCAACCTAGATAACTGGATGGGAAACGGAAAATACACCCTTGGGATTCCACCTGTGTCCCTTCTGGACAGTGGCATAGGGTGCTGACTTGTTGGAACATGGGCTAAATTCTTGGCTAGGCCTGTAAGAGCCTCAGGGCCAATAGCCTAGTAACTTCCTATGATCCTATGATCTTATGAATTCTGATAAGTGCTGATACTTTTTCAGGGATTTTCAAAATGAACAGAGCGGGGTAGGTAAGAGAGGGGAAGGAGCAGTACAGCTCCAGGGTGGAATCAAAACTAGGTTGTTGGTTGGACAGGTGGTAATTGTTATTCAATCACTTCTTGCTAAGAACTGGTCTTCTACAAAATAGTGGGGTGGGGCAAATGGCAGAAGATTTGTTCAGATTACTGACTATGGCAAATAATGGGGGTGATATCCCAGAAGCATGGATTGAGAGATGGTAGTGGTAATTCTTCCACAGGGAATGGAGTTGAGGCAAGTCCTAGGTAATTATTGACTGATATCTTTACTGAAAATTATACTAAAATCAAGGCAGGGTTTCAGCAGTTTGGCTGGGAGGATGGTGCAGAGGTAGTATTAGAACACAAGGTAGGGGCTGTGACAGGAAGGAAGATGCAAGAACACTGTGGTTTTCATGAAGAGGTTAGAGATGAAGAAATTGTTGGGGCTAGTCAGTGTACTAGGAAGCCATTCAATGCATTGAATTGGATCTTTATATTCAGAGTGGGGGGGGGGGCTTGGGATGCGGATCTATAATGGCAGTGAGGGCATTACTTATGTGACCATCACTGGAATTCCAATAAATGAGTGCTCTTGAGGGAGTTCCAGCTTGAGAGGAAAATTAAAGAACAGTGGTGCAGATTCCATAAAGTCTACACAGTCTGCTAAAACCATGTGCATGTTGAGTGCAATGTGCTCAAGATAGTACACAGTTTTGTATTCAGTAAGCAGCTCTAGACTCTGTGTAGAGTCACATAAATCTGGGAAATATCATGGCATAGCAATTACAACATAAGCAGCTGAACTTTATGCTAATCAACCAATCCAAGACAGAGGAGCTATTCAACGAGCTATAAAGCAACCATGTAGACTCAGTGCTGGTTTTCTTTGCAAATTCCAAAAACTATTAGAATACAGCCATGAAAACTAGGCTACACTGAAAGAATGTTAGGGGCTGCTGTAACTCATATTCATGTGTATGTGCAACAGGCCCAGGTCTATGCAGCTGCTGCTAATAGACCACAGCCAAGAAGAAGAAGGGTATTTAGACCAGTTTAACTTTTCACAATCTGCATCAGGTGGAAATTGTAGAATGCTGCAGAGCGGATAAAGACAGTCTACAGGAACTCTGCAAACTCTGTCATCCTCAACTGAAAGCAAGGGCAAAATGAGGTCAACCAATCCCCATGGAGACTAAGGTATGTGTAGCGCTTAGACTTTTAGCTGCAGGAACCTTCCAGAGACCAAGAGGGGACATGTTGGGGGTGTCAGAGGCATCAACATCCAGGATCATCCATTAATTCCTGAAAGTTATGCCACAACATGCCAGTGAGTACATATATTTTCCCAATCCACCTGAGGACAGAGCCAGAACTATGCAAGAGTTCTACCCTGTGATACACTACCCTAAGGTCCTGGATGCCATAGACTGTACACATGTAGAAATCAAAGCACCACTGGGGAACAGGGAAGGGAGCACATAAATAGAAATGGCTACCACTCCATTAACTGCCAGGTCATGTGTCATGCTAAAAGAATCATCCTAAATGTGTGTGCTGGCAACCCAGGCAGTTACCAAGACTCACATATTTGGCACAACTCTCAACTGTATGAGATGTTTACTGGGGGAATATCCCACAAGGTCATTTACTGGGGGGATGCAAGTTATGCACTAGAAACGTGGCTGATGATTACCATCAGTAATGCATGCACACCAAATGAAGGATGCTATAATAAGGGACACGCTCAAACTAGAAATATCATAGAGAATGTGTTTGGGCTGCTGAAGTCACAGTTCCACTGACTAGATATATCTGAGGGAGTCCTGCAGTACAATCCCCATACATATGCTGAAATATTCACCATCTATGCCATGCTTCACAGCATTATCCTGAGAAAATGGCTTCAGCAGGAACAACAAGGGGAAGGGTCACACATCCCTCCACCACTGGCAAGGTCATCACAGCCACACACAGATGAATCAGAAGAGGAACCAGCAGCTGCTATAGGTGTAGGCAGACAATGACGTGCACAATATGCCCTCACACTGCCCAAGAGGGAACGGATAGAACACACGCTCACCACCTAAGGGGCTAAAACCTTCATCTTATGCACATACATACAGTAACATTGATGCCAAGCAATGCTCACATCTACTTACCCATGTCATGGCTGTGTACTGCTAACATCAGATAGGGTCAGTCCTGAAATAAAACTCTTGCAACTACCAGATTTCCAAGGTAAGTGATGAATCTGAAATAGAAAAACAAATGTCTAAGAATACAAAGGAATGGAATATGCTTGCATATTGTTACTTGGTAATGTAATTAAGTATTAGGTGGGTGAATTTTACAGCAATTAAATCAAGATGTGATGGCAGCAGCTTATGTGAATACATGGGTCCTCTATTAACTAATAGATCTCATTTATAAAGAATGTCCTTACATTCACTGCTGCAGTATTCATCACTTATCGGAATCCTTACCATGCAAGCCTGATGTCCGGCTAGTTTACCAAAGCCTACTGTAACTTTTAGGTATGCAGAATGTCACTCAAATGCTCCTCGTGTATAGTAGGGTATAGAGGTGATGTTCAGGCATACCATCCTCAGAACTTCTTTGCCACTGGTCCGAACACTGTTTTTAACCATTGGTCTGTTTGCCTGTGTTTGTTTTCGGACATTTTTACTGCATTTTTGTATTCCAGTGATTACTTCTGTTTGCAGAAGTCCTCACCATTACAAATAAGAACCCATTTGGGGATTTGTTCTTTTTCTTGAAGTTTTTTGCTGTTTGGGGTTAATGTCATCCAACAGAAAGGGTAAATGCCAGTGTGGGAGACAGATTCCCCAAAAGACCACCACTATAAGTGCCTTTTTTACCTAGGAACTTGTCACGACTGTATGTCTTGTCCGATTTGTCAGGCGTTCATCCCGAAAACCTTTTGTAGTAGACTTTCTTCCCTTTCACTGTATTTTGAGACCCAGAGTCTTAAGCTTCTTGCTAAAGATACAATGGATGGAGTTTCCCGCCATGAGAGGCAGCCGTCAGGGAAGAAGAAGGTGAAAAAGGTAAGACCGGAATCTTCTGCTATCCAGCCTCTGCTGACTGTTTCTCCTGAGGCTGTTACAAACCTGGAGGCTCACCTAATTGTGTTGTCAGATTTCTCTGCCATGTTCAGGTTGGAGGCCAATGAGGAAGTGGGAGGCAGCATGTCTGACAAGGCTTTGCAGGTGTCCTCTTCTCCACTTAAAAGGCCCAGGAAAACTGAATTCTTCTGTGGACGAACTGGATTCTGATGAAGAATCCCTTACTTATTCTACTCAGATTCCTTCTCCTTTAGACTATGGGTCAGACTAAGAGAAATCTAATAGTCCAGATACTCCTTCTGAGCAAATTTCCTTTGGAGACACAGTTGCTAGGATGATAGAATAATTGGGATTGTTCTCAGGTCTCTGATATTCATAAGAGGTACTATGAATTACTGCAGATGGAATCTCCTAAACATGCAGCTCTTCTTCCTGTTTTGGGTACTTCACTGGATGTTTTTTCCAATGCCACTAAAGTACCTGATTATCTGCCCCCTGCTGCCAAGAAGCCTGATATGTTTTATAGAGAGCCTGAGGATTGTTCCTTTTTGTTCAAATGTCTTGCTGCTGACCTCTCTGTTGTGTCTGTACCCCCTGATAAGCTGCCTCAATTGCTTCCTTCATCCAAGTTACTGCCTTCTGACAAGGACAGCAGAACCATGGACAGGCTGGGTAAGAAGGTTTATACTTTGGCTACCCTATCTTTTAGGGCAATTAATTATCAGACCCATATATTTAGGTATGTGTTGACTCTTCTTTCTCAGGTTTGTTAGTTTTTTCTGATCTTCCAGACCCTGAGACTAAATATTCTGCTCTTTAGTTGCTAGGGGCTTCTTCTCAAGTAGTTTGTCATTCTATCAAATGTAGTTGTGATGCAGCCAATGCCTCTTCTAGGGCTGCTGTTTTTGGTTCAGTAATGAGGAGGTATTCTTGGCTTAGGCTTGAAACTTTACATGATGATATTAAGGCTAAGTTGATGGATGCTCCTCTAGATAACACACTTTTGTTTGGGGAAGTGGCTGCTGGTTTAAGTCTCTTCAGGATAAGGGGAAGGCCTTACAACAGTTTAAATGTGTGTTTGTTTCTCCTGTGCCTAAATTTCAGAGAAACTACCTTTCTAAATCAGCCTTTGTTCAAAGGTAATCTCGCCCTCCTGCTAAAGGTAAAAAGAGTGGTAAATGGGCTCCCTCTGATAAGGCCACTCAGACAGCAGGGATTCAAAATCCTTCCTTACCTGACAAACCAGGTGCTCTCTCACTATCTGCCTGTTCCCAGCCACATTCCTCTTTCTCTTCCCCTTTCCCTTTCTCTTCCTATTTGACTTCAAATCACCCAGGATTCTTGGGTTCTGTCAGTCATTTATTAGGGATACTTCATGGTGTGGCTATCCTGTCCTCCTTTTATGGGCATTCCTCAGCCTCCTCAAGAAAAACTTCATTTTTTCCTAGAGGTTCTTTGAGATCTCTTGTCTCAGGGTGATATTCAAGAGGTGCTTTTGTCCCAAAGGGGGAAGTGGGTTTATTTTAAAATGCTTCTAGTGCCCATAAAAGAGGGTACTTGGAGACTGATTCTAAGCTTCTCTCATCTAAACACTTTTCTGAAGGTGCCTTCCTTTCTGATGTTGTCCTTTCAGACTCTGCTTCCGCTCTTTCTCCCTCAGGCCTTTCTGGTGTTTCCGGATCTCAAGGAAGCTTATCTCCATATTTCAATCCATTCTCTATTCAGGAAATGTTTGTGTTTCTCTGTTGCTCCCTGGCTTTTTCACTTCTGTGCTTTGCCCTTTGGCCTTTCTACTACCCCTAGGTTGTTCACTAAATGCCTTGCTCCTGTGATTGCAGGCTTCAAGGGATCCAAATGTTTCCTTACTTGGACAATCTTCTGATTCAGGCATCTTCTCCAGAGGTCCTTTTACAAAATCTTTGTTTCGCCATTTCTCATCTTCAGAGCCTGAGGTTCACAATAAACTTCAAAAAGTCTTCCCTGACTCCTCAGGATCATGTCATTCTGGGTTGCAGGATTCAGATGGTACCAATGCTGGCATCCCTGCCTCCCTCAAAGGCCTTAACTCTCATGTCTTCCTTTCAAACTCTTCTTCCACTACCCTCCATTCCAACCAGGGAGTTTCTGAGAGCTCTGGGTTTCATGGCTTCCACCATTTAGATGTTCCTTCTGGCCAAACTCCACATGATGAAGTTCATAGGGTTATAGGTTCATAGGCTGGTACTAGGCTATCGGCCCTAGGGCCTATACAAGCCTAGCCATAACAATTCCCTGGATATTTCTTCCCACAATATTTACTTTCCTGGACCCCTGTCTAGCACAGAAACTGACGTGATCCCTGGGGTGAATTTCCTATCTCCTATCCAATCGTCAAGGTTTATTTTGAAGAGGGCCAAGGAGGCACTCTGCTTGACATGTATGGGTAATCTATTCCAGAGTATTGGGAGTCTCTGGGTCAGGAACCTATCCCTCCAGCATGTTTTGTTCATTATGATGACAAGGTTAAGATCCCTAGAACATGTGGCTCTGAGGGATTGGGATTTCTTTAAGTGGAGCATGTCAAACAGCTCAGTGTTTAACATGGCCTTCTATGTTAAGCAGAGATCACCTCTGAGTAGACAATATGTCACAGAGTTTACCTGGAGTTTTTTAGATGGTCAGCATAGGGCATCTGCTTTAGGCCTGTGATTCTTTTAGTGAGGTATTTCTGCAGCCTTTCCAGCTGTTACAGATGTTTTGTGAGGTACATACCAAACTTGGCATTGTACTCTATAATGGGTCTAATGAGGGATGAGTACAGTGGGACAATGACCTCCTTTTTTCCTGGATGAAAAGCCCTTAGTGATGAGGTGTGCCACAAAGAAGGATTTCCTGACTGTTGTGGCGATGTGGTTATCGAAGGTGAGACCACTGTCCACCTGTGTCCCTATGTCTCTCATCACACTTACTGTGTTTAGTGTACTGCCACCTATGTGGTAATTCATGGGTACATGTTTTTTTCACAATGGGGATAACTATACATTTCTTGGCATTAAGCTTGATCCCATGGCTCTGGCACCAAGCATCTGTTTCTGTAAGGCCCTTTTGTAGAATATCCACATCATTTGGGGATTTAATAATGGCTCCCAGTTTGCAGTCATCTGCAAACTTTGTTAGTCAGAATCCCTTAGTATTGGCATGTACTTCAGAGAAGTAGGTGCCAAACAAGAGTGGTCCCAGGACTGAACCCTAAGGTACTCCACTTGTCATTTGTCTGGAGCTGGATTTGGAGTCGGCTACTTTTACAGCCTGGGTTCTGTTAGTAAGCCAGTTGGCAACCCATTGAGTGATGTAAGGATTTATGCCCAGCTTAGTAGGTTTATCTATGATTCCAGAGTGGGGTATGGTGCTGAAGGCCTTGGCAAGGTCCAGATAGGCTGTGTGGACCGCCTTACCCTCATCCACAGCTCTGGAGACTGATTTGAAGAAGACAATCAGGTTCAGGAGACAAGATCAGCCCTTCACGAACCCAAACTGGGTGTGGTCCAGTGTTTGAAGGTTGCCAATGTATTTGTTTATAAGTTCCATAATAATGCATTCCATGCCCTTGCAGATCAGGCTCGTCAGACTGATGGGACGGTAGTTCCTTGGATCCAAGGTGGATCCCCCCTTGTGGAGTGGGATAACTGTAGCTGTGTGCCCCTTAGTGGGCATGAAGCCTGAGGTGAGGCTATGATTAAACATGACACTTAGGTGAGGTGCCAGTTCTTTTGTAGTTCATGTAGCACACAGCCTGGAATGTCATCAGATCCTATGGATGCTGTATTCTTAGCTTTGGAGGGTGTGGTTTCTACCTGTGTTGCCATGATTACCAGAATTTGGCAATCTTTTGGTATTGAGATGGGCCCTTTAGGGGGTGAGAGGGGGGTGAAGTTGGCACTAAATCAATCTGCCAGGATATTGGCAATATCCTTGGGATCAGTATATTTAATGCCATTCTATTGTAGCTCAGAGCAGATCTGAGCATTGCCATTTAGATTCTTGACATAACTATAGAATGCCTCGTGGTTGTCTTTGGAATCTTTGGCAATTTTTTTTCATAACTAGCTTTGGAGGATTTTATGAGGGATCTCAGCTTCTTACTGAGGCTGGTAAGGGAGTTTTTTGCATCCTGGGATTTTCCTCTTTTCTGCAGCAGTTTCTTCCTTCTGTTGTATAGTTTGTTTATGGCAGGGGACCACCAGATTGGCATCATTTTTTTGGAGGAGAGTGTCTTGATTCTATTTGGGATGGCACAATTCATGCACAAGTGGATGTGCTCATACAGTGCCTTAGTGTAGGATTCAGCAGTCAAACTTTCAGCTCTGGCACTGCATGGGTGTCATGAAATTTGTCACTTCTGATTTGAGTAGCATGAAGTTGACTTTGCAGAAGTTTTTTATGGAGGTTTCCTTACTGGGGGGGGGGGATGTGGATGTCAAGGGTGATTTGCTTATGGTTCTATTGGTTTCTGAAGTTGGTGGGACTTCAACATGTACATCCTCTAGACTTTACAGTTTTTCTTCTTCCTTGTCTCAAGAAGGAACTTCTCTGGTGGATTCAGCAGTTGCCTCTAAATCTAGGGCTCCCCTTTCATCCCCCTCTTCCCTCTCAGGATCTCTTCACAGATGCTTCAGATGTGGGATGGGGAGCAACTTTTGGCTTCCTGAAGTTACATGGAGTGTGGTTGCCTTGTCAGCAGAAGGAGCACATCAACGTAAAAGAGTTAAGAGCTCTTATACTGACTCTTCAGGTCTTTCATCCTCTTTTCCCTCTGGGGTCTCTCAAGGTGTTCACAGACAATACCACAGTTATGTGGTATATCAACAAACAGGGAGGAACAAGATCTCACCTTCTTTGTCATCTGACACTTCTGGTATGGGATATGGCTGACAAGTATCAAGTGACTCTTCAGGCAGTTTATATTCCTTCAGATTAGAACACTGCGGCAGACACTCTTAGCAGTTCCTTCACTCAATCCCATGAATGGATGCTACACAGGGATGTGTTTCTGGACATTGTTCACCAGTAGGGTACTCCTCAAGTAGATTTCTTTGCTGCCCCGCTAAACAATCAACTTCCTCTGTTTTGTGCCAGAGTCCCAGGTCTTCTGGTGAGGAAGATGGATGCCCTCTCATTTTCTTGGAAGGGGACATTTCTTTATGCATTCCCTCCCCTTCCTCTCATTCTAAAAGTCCTTGTCAAAATTCAACAGGATGCTCCCAAAATCTTTTTGGTAATTCCCTTTTGGCCATGACAGCACTGGTTCCCTCTACTTGTGCATCTAGCCAAGGGCAGTCATCACAAGCTACCTCACAGGGTGAATCTACTCATACAAGGCAAGGGATCTCTCATCCAGCACCACCTGTCTACACTTCAACTTATACTGTGGGTGATAGGGTTTTGATTCCAGACACCTTTTTTTCTGAGGCAATGCTGCAGGTCCTGCAGGTGATCAGGAAACCTAATACTAGGAATTCCTACTTATCAAACTGGAAGAGGTTTTCTATTTGGTGTATCTCTCGTAACCTGGAACCATGTACTGTGGATGTTCTTTTTGTTCTCTCTTATTTTTGTGAATTGCTCGATGCTGGTTTGGGCTATTCTTCTATTAAGGCCCAATTATCAGCTCTTTCTGCTTGTCTGCCTTTAACTCATCCTTTATGTTCTAGATTTGAGGCTAAGCAATTTTTTAAAGGGTCCTTAATATTAGACCTCCTAGGAAGACCGTTCCTCCTCCCTGGGATCCTAATTTTGTTCTGGAGAAATTGACTCAGGCTCCTTTTGAGCCAGCTGTTTCAGCTTCTTTGTAACATTGTTCTTGGAAGACAGTTCTTTTGTTAGCTCTTACTTATACCAGACAGGTCTGGGTTACAAGCCCTTATGGCTTGTCCACTTTTTTTGAGGACAGGATGTCCTTGCATTCTAATCCTTCTTTTATGCCTAATGTGGTTAATGAGTTGTCACTTAATCAGTCTATTAATCTGCCTACTTTTTTCCTCTCTCCACAGTCTGACAGTGAGAGGGGGCTGCATACTTTGGACATGCATAGACAGCTCAGATTTTATTTGGATAAGACTAAAGCTATCAGAAAATCTGATCAATGTTTGTTTCCTTTCATCCTAGGTCCTTAGGATTGGCTGTTTTCAAGCAAACTGTTTCTACTTAGATTTCAAAGGCTATTTCTTTTTGTTACACTTTTCATGGTGAAAGCCTTCCTTCTTCTGTGAAGGCTGATTCTGCTAGAGTTGTGGCTTCTTCTGGTGCTTTTTTCAAAGGCTTAGCCACTAATTCTATCTTGAAGCAGCTACCTGGACATCTGTGCATACTTTTACCAAACACTACAAGTTGGATGGTACCTCCACAGCTAGGGCTAGTTTTGCTAATGTCATTCTTCATGGCTTCTTAGAGGGATCTCCTGCTGCTTCCTCCTCTCAAGTTTCTTCCTGAGCTTTGGTGCTGTGCCATAAGTGATGAATACTGCAATGGTGACTGTAAGGACATAGTACAGTTGTGTAAAATCTTACCATAATGATAGATGTCCTTGCCTTCACCACTGCAGTATTCACCCTCTCCCTCCATCCCCCTCTTTTTCCTTCCTGCATGTGCAAGTTCTCTTTGGTTTTCCTTGGACTGGTATTCCTATTAGGGCAATCATTTCTGAGGAATTTACATTTGAACGCCACCTTTATGCCATATTCTATGCAAGGAGCATTTGGGTGATGTTCAACACACCTTAAAACAATGGTAGGCATTGATAGACTGTCTGGATGTTGGGCTTCCATGGCAAGGAATCCCATAAGTGATGAATACTGCAGCAGTGAAGGTAAGGACATTTACTGTTATGGTAAGATTTTACACAACTGTACTTTCACATAGTCATACATTTAAAATGTACAGATTTTAACTGAATATCCACAGTTTGGCCTTATACCTTTGTACTGCCAAATTATTAAAGAGTGAAGTTAGAAAATAATGACACACATTTCAGTTTCAAACTTCATATCCCTCAGAAAAAAAACATACAAATGGTAATGCAAAACCTGTTATTCTGTCAACCGTCTAAGTTTGTAAGGCCACAATTTTTAAAAACTCTCCCCATTGTTGAGACTTTTGTCACACTTGTCTTAATGGTTTGGTCCAGCTTTGTTCATCTAAGAGGTTGGAAAGGATGTGCACATTGCAAAAACGTGTATGAAAGCAGTACAATTTGCAAAACAGCAACACAAACACAAATATACTAAGCACTAAGCCAGCTATGCACCCTGAGCATCAGACAAAAGACATATGTATGACTGATTCCAAAAGATAGAAAACAAGGATATGGCACAGTTATCATCATTTGCACAGGGCATTATGTGTGTGGAGGGAGGCAGGAGGGCTGGGTTAGTGCAAAAGGTAGTGAGAGTGTGTGTGAGTTAGAAAGATAAACAGGCAGACATTTGGATAAAATATCAAATGGCCACTGAGACAGAATGAGCTATAAGCCTCACAACAAATGACCCATGCAACTGGTATGTTTGTGTGTGTCTGTATGGCAATCCAGGTATAATTAGTGTGTGTGACTGTCTGCAAGAACACAGTCAAGCTCTGTGCTAGCTCTACATCTTGGTATGTTGGACAGGTGTGAGCCATGCATGGTATAGGTGGCAGTTCATCATCATTGTCTCCAACCTCAAGAATTGACTCTACCAGAAGTTGCACTGGCACATCCATGTTCATGATCAGCTTGCACTGCTGCTACCTGAATATGACTGATGTCTGCTGGACAAGCTGTCCTCATGAGTACACCCAGCATCATGACCCCATGTACTGCCATGTCTGGGTGTGGACACCTCAACCACTAACAGAGTTGTGGAAGTAGTGCCACTGCGAGAGTGTGATCAGACATGGCCATGTTGGTTAAGATACAAGAAAGAAAATGTACCATCAGTACCCAAAAGAATGCACCAACAACAATATAAATATAAAAATAAAAGTCAATACAACTACCACAGATAAAAGCATAAACTTTTAATAAACTATAAAAATAATATAAGAGATAAGCACTTTCACATTGCCAAGAATGCTGCTTCAGATCCAGTTTATTAAAAGGTTCTAGTTTTAGCTGTTGTAGTCGTACTGACTTTTATTTATTTTGGTTAACATCAAATGATGTGGCTGACCTACATCCAAGTGGATGCTGTCCCCCTCCCAGCATATGTTCCATCACAGACACTGCCCATTCTAATGTTGTCATTCATCCGATCCATTGAATTGTTAGCACAGTGGAGGCATTCACACATGTCAGCCTGTGCCACATCTACCACATCTACAACCCTAAGCATTTCCTCAGAAGCCCTGTTGAAATGTGCCTGCCCTTCTATGATGGCCCTAAACATATATTGAGTGGCATGGAAAGACATACCAGGATCAGGTGGGGGATAGACAGCAAGCCTTCACCAAGTACCACTAACAACCGTCCTGTATGGCACCTTGCCCACACTTTGGCTACAACCAGAATCAACAGACACTGAAGCCACAGTAACCACACTACCCTGATCAAGTGTCTCACCCTCTACCTGTTCAATATCTGAGGGCTGACTGGAATGGGTTTGTGTAGGCCTACTGTCTGTGTCCAATGGAATTACAGAGGATGACTGTATGTCAACCTCAGTGACAGATTCAACGTCTGCACCCCCCCCCCACTGTGCCTGTGTTTAGCCACCATCATCATCAGATTTTGATGATACTTTGACACCAGGTGTTAAGAGTACTACACTTCCACTGTCAGGATCACCTGTGCAACAAACACAGGAAAGAAGTGAATAGCTACACTACTACAATTTGATATATGCTAACAAACTAACACTGGTACCACTATCACAGATGGTACAGCAATACACAAATAGTCCTGACACCCACCTCACACATACGGATAAATGCATATTTTAGTCAAATGCTCATCAGTACTGAAATAAAAATATTTGGCTTACTATGTGCAGATGACTCCACACTTGCTAGGGAAGATGGTCCTGGAAGAAAGGACACCATCACCATAATAACAATAACACAGGGGTGACATGTCCACCCCAAGTCCATGTGTAATGAACCAGAATGTGTTGCTAACTGTATCAATCAATAAATAGCTCCCCCCAAAAAAGAAATATTAAATCAACTTAACTATTGCTTTCAATATTTTACTATACCGATGTTGTTGGCGCACATGGACAAAACGAACACCTCTATTGGGTTGTCGGCAGGTGCCGACAACAGTATGGAGAACCCCAGCCCTTCAAATAGAGGCAAAGGTACTGTAAATACTTCTTTCCACACTTCGTGGAAGAGGAAAAATACAAGTGATTGGTTAAAGAGACCATTTAATATTCAGTTTGATAACGCTAACAAGCGTTTATCAGCAGATGGTACTAGCTATTTCAACAAACTTGATAAGTTACACAGTTTAATGTTGAAGTTTAAAACGCTGACTATAGAGAACGAATACTTGACAGAATGTATTAACAGGAAAGTGGTTCCTAAGGGACTACGACTGTACAAATACCCCAATAATGTTGTAGGGGGTTCTGATTTTCATCATGAATTACTAAATGTATTTAATCAGTGTGGGTTAGAAATTTTGAAATTAATTATTAAAGAGAACAACAGAGTGCAGGAATGTTTGAAGCAAGAAATTGAAATTTTGGATGTAGGTATTAAGGAAGATTTAATGTTCCAAATTACTGAAGAAAAAGAAAAATATTACAAAGTAAAGGAAGATATAGATTGGAAATGCAGGGAAGTGATAGATAGAAAAATTAATAAACTACAGAGAGACATGAATGAGTACGAGAACAATATTAGTTACCCTAAGCCACCCTTTAAGAAAAATGATTATTTTAGACGACAGGTGGACCCCCCCACCAATTACAATGGTGATGATACAGATGGGAGAATGTATTCCGAATATGACAACGAATTTCCACCATTGGGAAGAGAACCATTTAATTCCCATATGTATCAAAATGTTAGTCAAAATTTTCAAAAAAGGGGGGGGAGAAGGGGGAGGGGGAAGTATTAGGTTCAATACACCCCACCCTGGATTTATTTTACCATCAAGATAACATACAGATAGATGGTATTAGACACACACTAAACAACTTTACAATTTATAATTTTAGCAATGTTATCCCTACAAAACAACATTTTCATCTGTTGAGTAAAGGATTCAAGTTTATACCCTCTGTGAAAGGGGAGATGGTGAAGACCATCATAGATTTAAAATTATTTTTGAGAAAAATAAACTTTGATAATGTGTTTTCTTTAGCTAATGCCAGCATTAGATTAAATAGACCTCCTCAAGACTCAGGACTAGTACGTAGAAGTTTATTTAACCCCCCTTTGCACCCGCAAATTAGAAATTTTGAACAGATGTTGGAAAAAGAAATTAGAGAATTATATGAAGAGAGGGTTATGGAGTTCAACCTGTCCAAACAGGAAAATGAGATATTATATGAACTAAAGAACAATAGGGATTTGAGAATAATGAAACCGGACAAAGGGGGAGGTATTGTCTTCATGGATAACATCATATATGAAGGCAAAATGAATTCTATATTAAATGACATTGATAAATACACCCTTGTCTCACTTAATGAAATGAATTTAGCACATTATGAAATTGACAACTTACTAAAAAATATGTTATATGAGGGATTATTGGACAAAAAAACATTTGAATTTTTGTATGTGGAAAAACCTAGAACACCAATAATATTTGGAATACCTAAGGTCCACAAAAATATGGAAGACCCGCCTTTGAGACCCATTGTCTCGGCAGCAGGGTCAAAAACTCTTCCATTAGCTAAATATGTGGACCAGAAGGTAAAACATATAAGTACAGGGAATCTACACACATTAAAAGATTCTTGGGACCTTCTAAGGTGTATTGGGCCAAGTTTATATAATGAAAACTTGATATTTATCACAGTAGATGTGGTAGATCTCTTTTCAAGTATTCCACATAGTGAAGGCATGGCCATGTTTGAGGAAATGATCTATAGGGACACTAAATTAACTCAAGCTGAAAAAAGTGTTACTACTGGTTTGGTGGATATGGTCTTAAGATACAATTATTTTACATTTCTTGGTGAATACTACAAACAGATTCAGGGCATAGCGATGGGCGCAGCGTGTGCGCCCACCTATGCAAACATAGTCCTAACTAAATGGGAGGAAGACTTCATAATAAATTCTGAGTATAAGGAATGTTGGACATTGTATCTGTGCTTTTTGGACGACATTGTCCTTTTTTGGATAGGAGGAATAGAAAAATTCAGGGAATTTTTCAACTATATCAACAATTCAACTAACTTTCTGAAATTTACATGTAATTTTTCTAGGGACAAACTACAATATTTGGATGTGGAAATATATAAGACAGAGGGTGATTTTGAAACCAAAATCTATAGAAAGGAAACCTCCTGTAACTCCTTCCTTCACTTCACTAGCGCACACCCCTCACACTGTAAGAAAAATATTGTCAAAGGGCAGTTTGTGAGGGGTAGTAGAATGACCAGCTCTAGTGAAGATTTTTTGGTTGAATGCAATACATTAAGCAAAATGTTTGAGGAAAGGGGTTATCCACACGATTTTGTGATAAATTTGAGAACAGAAGTTGAACTGGGTAGAGCGACTAAATTTCAACCTATAAAGGGACAGAAAATTGTCAATAGACTTACCAATGAAAACAATATGGACGTTGATCCAGAAAGTAAGTATGAACAGGCTTTAATCATGGAATTCAACATGTCCAACATTAGATTTAGTGAAGTCTTTCGTAAAGAATGGACTAAATTTTCAGATTTATCTGATCTAGGTAGTATTAACCATTTAACACCTAAAATTGTATATAGGAACTCTAGGACCATTAAGGAAATTTTAGAGTCCAATACCAAGGAAAACAGAATAAGTTATGGAATTGATGGTCAAGTAAGGATGGGTAGTTACAAGTGTGGTCATTGCAACCAATGCGAATACATGGCAAATTCTACAGAAATAAGAGTCCCTAGTAGAAACAAAATTATAAAAATTAATGGCTATTATAATTGTGAAACAAGGGGTGTTATATACATAGGAATTTGTAATAAATGCAGGTCTTTCTACATAGGAAAGACTGAACGAGTCTTGAGGAGACGAATATATGAGCATTATTATGAAATCTCAAAGGCTAGAGATACTAATGCTTTATATAGGCACACAAAAGTTTGTAAGGATGCTAAATTTGATTTTTATGTTATTGAGCAGGTAAAAAGGGACATTAGAAGTGGTTTATGGGAAGAGAGGGTTGGTTACAGAGAACTTTGGTGGCAAATATATTTGAATGCCACTAAAAAACCTGGGCTTAATGATGCCATCTCTATAACCCCAGTACTCAAATTAAAAGCTGCAGATTTATAACAAAGAAATATATCTTCCAATTGTAATTTCGAATGAGCCCAATAGATGGTGCTATTTACCAAGGTTAAGTAAAAGGAACATTATTTCACTAAATCAATTGCTTTAAACATATATTTAATTTAAAGTTTTTAAATGGAACATTTTTATGTATGAGTAAAAGTATTTAATACTAGAAAACTAGGAGTTTTTAAACATATCTGTTTTTTAAATATATTTATCTTAAATTAAGAAAGAAATGTATTGATTTTGCGTATATGTATGTTTTATTTTAAAGTTTTTTAACTAGGACAGTGTAATGATTGGCTGTTATTTGATGCACTCTGACTGATAGGTTAACTTGAAATGTTTTCATATATATAAAACTTTGATTGATTAATTGTTTTCAGTATCTGATGAAGTCACAGTTGTTGAAGACGAAAACGCAATTTGGTTAAGAGCGTTTATTCTGCTTTTTATTCTGCTGGTTTATTTGGAAGTATTAAAACATTTGGACCTTTGCTGGTGAGTTTCCTGCTTACCGTCTGGCTACAGAAAGATTTTTTTCTTGGTTTGTTCATTTTTGGATTACCTAATTAAATCAACTTAACTATTGCTTTCAATATTTTACTATACAAGAAATATTTAAAAATTCACATATGTAAGCTAACCTGGAAGCTCCTCCTGGGACATACTTGTCTTCCCTGAAACAGCAGCACCAACATCAATCACATGCTGTTGTGCACTTTCCACTGATCTCTCTGGATTCCTGACAGTGGACAGGAACTCTTTATTTGGTGTCAGTGGTGGCTCTGTAGCAGACCTCCCCCCTGTAACCAACTGCAGCTGCTCTCCTCCTGGCTGTTGAAATCATGTCAGTGGCTCTATGATGCACCTGATCATATGTCCTTCTGCATCCCCCCCCCCAAACAGCATTGATGTTCACTATCTGGTTCCAAATTTGCATTCTTCCAGACATATCCTCATGTCCTCTCTCAAGCAGAAAGATACCATATCAGCAAAAGACTTGGACAATCACATTGTTCCCTGAGTCACTGAAGAGGGGGTTGAGGGGATTGGGATGCTTGGATGCCATAGTCCTAGGTGACATAAAACACAAAAGAAGGATACTACACATATTTGTCACATAAATAAAAGTCCTGCTTAGATATGACACGTATTATTAGTTTTCAATATTTCCTACTAGAGAAACAAAAAAAGTTCAGTTGGTCAAATATAAAATGGCTATGTTGGTTGTAACATATCATAGTCACACACAAACTAAGGTTTGATCCAAAACAAAGACTAACAATAGCAAAGCAAGCATCTATAAAAAACATTTTTAGGTTGTGCCAACACAGAAATGGAACTTGGCTCCCTCACCCCAAAACAACAGGCAAATTACATTTTGTACCAAACAAGGAATAAAACATCATTGTTATAGATGCTTTCAAACTGTCCCAAAAAACAAGTGTACACATTTATCACAGAACAGTCATTTTCATGCAATTGGCAGTCACCTCTATGTGTGCTCAGCACTCCCCTAGAAATGTTTTTGGGCCATCCTAGAAGGCTAACATCCCTGTCTCATTGACAATATAGCACATTTGCATTCCACTTAAATAACATAGAAGAATGTAAAATGAAGCAAAATAGGTGTAACGGTAACACTTGTGATGAAAGTAAATACGGCTGTGCATCTGAGAAAATAAAATGTCCTGACAATAATGCCTATGCGATTAGTACTTATAAAAGTTGCATTACTAATGTAAATATATATATATATATATATATATATATATATATATATATATATATATATTTTTTTTTTTTTTCCTAGTGACGTAAGCAAATCCAGTATATAACTGAAAAATGCAATCATACCTTATCAAGATTAGTAGTCTTCTGTACAGATAAATCCAAAGTAATTCCAATCTGTTTCTGTGTTTTCCACCTACACAGGTCTCTTCACCTTTAGGTTCCTTAGCTATATGGTTACCTGTTTATAGTGTAGATGCAGGAATGTGAGCACGGTGAAGATGCGACTGAGGTGCAAACTTGTTAGAATTGCTGAATCCCAAATTCTTGGCTCAATATGTAAACATTGTGCAGGCACTCCCTCAGTGTTTGCTGCTACTGGATTGCAACTGTGAATAAGTACTGGTAGGGAGAAGGAAAACAAAACAGCTATTCAGACTCTCTTACCTCCAGTGGGTGTGTCAGACAAGTTATACTTACAAAGCACTAAAGTAATTGTATCAAGGTTTTAAATGTAAGTAAGCAGCACACATTTCTGAGTTTCTGTTCAGTAATATCCAAACTGCCCTGCCTTCATCGAAAACTGTATATTTTTGCCATTTAATATTATCATACATTTTAAGGACAATGATGCAAAATGCCTTACAGACTGCATATATCAGATTACTGCTCAGATTAGAAAAGAATGAACATCATACAACGATAAGTCAAAGCTGCATTTCTGCAAACAATAGTCATAAATGGTTGTGTGATCACTCATTGAACTTCATCTGAAATTAACACATGTACAAACAACACAGAATAGTGCAAATGCCATATGTCTTGTTATTACCGTACTGATGATTTTGAACTTGCTTATATGAACAATGATTTTCATTCCTGCTGCAAAGCTGTTTCTGGGGCAAGGAGTATCTAGACATACTTACTGTGTTTTGTAGGTTCATTGGAGTAAGAGCTCAAATCCATACTTGTATAAAAATCTTTCATGTGTACCAACATTTATTTTGTAATGTTATTATATATTTTTTAATAACTGTATTTACGTTGTGCACTGCTTAGCACAAACAACAAGGAAACAGGTAAATATGTCATGTAATGTACGTCTGTGATAACCAATACATAAACTATACTTGTGAATCACATGTGTGCAGCACCTCCACTAAACATGGTGATCCACACCCTATAAACTACCTGTAGATCATGGTTCAAGACCCACATTTTTCCTTTTAAGGATACAAATTAAAAACACTGCTTACAAGGATAAAACAAGGTGAGTTTTGTTTGTCATGTTTGCACATCATTTAGCTTTGCTGAAACCTGGACTAATGGCCCATGCACGAAACAGACATAACATCTGCAGACAGGATGCAGACATTCTCAGTTTAAAAAAACAATACATTGTTGCATTTTTGCTTTCCATTGCTCAAACCCACTAATCGCCATTGCAGAGTGGTAAGCAACCTTCCCCAACACCTACAGGTCTAGAACACCTGCTGAGAGGAAGCAGACAGTAGACAATTTCAAAATGGATACATTGTATTGTCTATGGTTTGCCACTATGCAAAACTCTAAGCAGCATTGCACTGCATCCAACAAACATACTTAATAATAGATATGAAAACATAGAGATGCTTTTTAACTGTTCCTGTGGTAGCAGGTGTAAGTGCAGGGCTGCAATGCAGGTGAGCCTGGGTTGTAATTCAGCACATTTCCAATTGTATTAATGCTTGTCCACTCAAATTAAACAAAGTTAAATCAAGTAACAGGTACAGCAGCATCCAAACCAAAAACTAATGCCAGTTGTCACATTACCCTTCTTAGTTCATAAACTGCTTTCCTCTCTGCTTGGTACTGTTACTCTCCAGTTAACTTCATGTAAACTCAGTTGGCATGGTTGTTTGGGTTTGTACACTAGTAATAAACACAATAACATATATTGGTGGGAAATCACTCTTAACTATAGGTATTTTCCCTGGTCAGACCTTTCTGGTTGTAGAAGGGAAGCTGCCCAATTTAGGTTGTAGAGGTGGTGTTGAGGAGTTCAAAATCTTCACTGGACTCTTTGTAAAGTGCAACAGCTGAAGGCCCTTGCAGGGGGGACTATACGCTCTCCCAGTACAAGTCTGAGGCATGGAATAGTCTGACAAAGGCTGTCTCCATTGCGACTGACTGTCATTCCACATAATGGAAAACAGTGTAGACATCACTACAATGATCTCAAAAGGTGAAAGCAGGATACACTTAATGAGTGGCTGGATGAGTTTAGGAGTGCTGACATCCCACAGTTGTATAAGTATACAGATACAGAGAATTAAACCTAGATAGGCAGCTGCATATATACAATAATGGTATGCTTAATGCTCTTCTCTTGTTCTCTTCTTTTTATTCCACAGTCAGTCAAGAGATTATGGTGAATAGGGAGGCCCATGCTGAGTATCTAGAGAGACTAAGGGAAGCAAGGGATGTGTATGCAACACAACATTAATATTATTTTAGCTAAAGTATTGCTCTTCTATACAGTAGTAGCAAATTAAGAGTGCATATCCTAACTGCAAAAGCAAGCATACATGCTTCAGTCTGTAGTAGAAGCTAATTGTAGGAGTCAAGTCTTATACTGTAGTCAGATGTTCTGGGTTCAAAGATCACAAGTTACAAATATATAGTAAAATCCTTTCAAATATTACATAATTTAATTTCAACAGAAGTGGCAAAAATGCCCTGCTGTTAAGTTAATCTGTATAATTTGACCAAGTATATGTGCAATATATGCACATTACATGGATTACTTTGAGTGATCGTTACTTATAGTTTGTAGTTGTTAAGAAGTATGCTTAAATGTAAAAGTAGAGATAAATATGTTATTATTGTCATAATGCATTGTATGTCGCATATGACAGTACTAATTCTCACCTTTTTCTCTTATCCTAAGTTTTATCTATCTTTTTTATTTTTCTATCTGTCATCAAAAGGTTTTCATGTCATCCATCTCTGACATATCACAAAATGCTTTACAGACAGGAAGGTAGGCCATCCCCTATGGCTCAGCCTGCTCCTACACCACCAGCTCCTATACCGACAACAAGCACATCTGGCACCCAACCTGTCTGTGCTGCCTCCACTATCACTACACTACCTGGGCCCTCCACATCAGGTAGCACTAACCCATCAGCTGGTGATGTGTTACCCTCCAGGAGTATTGTTGGAGATATGGATTTTTTTCACCCACCATGAGTTTCCAGGCTTGGTGTGTAGGGTAATGCAGAGCACCATTGGTGCACACCAATGCCAGATAGAGAGGATGCTCTCTTTTATGGTCGATAGGATAAGATGTCAAATACTCCAACAGTCAGTGGAGTAAGGGGGCAGTGATGACAGTCCTGCAGGTGAGGACTAGAGTCTCACTTTCTTCATGTTTGATGGGCATGGTCATCAGTTGTCCCCTCCCTAACTCCAATAATGGTGTCCTCCAACCTGTTGTGTTCCTCACCGTCCTTGTGTCTTGTCTTGTTTGTCCTATTTGTCCACATCTGCTTCCTCACCTACCCCACTTACATGACCAGAAATACCTACATCCCTTTCCCAACATTCTTCTCTTACTGAAGTAAAAAATGGGCACCTGTCCCACAAAAAAATATATATATATATATATATATATATATATATATATATATATTTTTTTTTTTTTTTTTTTTTTTGTCCCATACATAGCTCTCCAGTTTGCACACGTCTTCTTAATGCACTTAATTTGGTCCTAAACAGCATGATTATGTTGTTGTCACTCCTCTTTGTTGAGGTGACAGTCCAAATTCAACTAATATTCTGTATATATTTTCATTTTACACTGTTGAAGAAGTGAATAGCTATGGTTGTTTCCTACCTCCCTCCTCTATATTCTTATATTGCTTTCCCTTTGTTCTTACTCCTGCTTGACCCCATTACACTACTTTCTTATCTACCCCATATTAATACATTTAATCTGATCAAAAATAGAATCATATACAACACACATAGGTTAAAAAAAAACAGTGGAGCCCTTCACTTTTTATCCTCTATGTTTGCATGGAGTTTGACATTGCACACCAATGCAAGTGATGGTGAACACCACTTCAATGATGTGCAATGCCACTTAAACACATTGCACTAAGGTAACACACAGTGAATATAGAATAAATAAGTATTTCAATGCATTATAAATACATATTTAAAACTATTAGATACACCTAGATTTGAACCCCATATCATCTGGGCTCCAGAAGAAATCTGTCAGCGCATTTACACCTGCTGCCATAAAGTCAGCTACACAGCAGGTGTGTTTCTTATACTCACTACTATCCACACTGTTGATTTCCAAGCCTCTCCACTTAACGTGATTGCACAGAGGTAAGCAAACCAATAGACCTCTCATAATGTTATCACTGAGGCAGATGCTTGCATTTACTTGTCACTTAACTATTTACAAATGGGAAAAGCAGTATAAATGTGTATCTTGCATGCGCAAACACTTTTCAGTTGAATGCACAAATCAGCTGCTCAGCAGTGCACTATAGAAAGTGCTTATTAGCATGTATCACTTATGTTTACTGTCCATTTATTCATCATCCCATGAAAGTACAAGAAAATCACAAATAAAGGGAAGGCACATTTTTAAGAAAGAACACAGACTTACAATGTAGCCATCTGTTACCTGCACCCATGCACTTGAAACTTGGTCTTTCAGTACTTGTCTCCAAATATATCAACTATACTATAGAAATAAATAAAAAATGCTTTCCTATATACCATGCACATCTTTTTACTAACCATACACATTCAAATTTTACAATACTTGTAGTAATGTAGACAGCTGTTTGCATATAGTTTGCAAAGCTGTCTTTTTAAGGTATACCTGCACACTGGAAACACAACAGCAAATGCTACAGTTTGCACACTCATCAATATGATAACATGCAGAACTTTATTGCCTTGACAGCTGACATGGCTAGTCATCCATTTTAGACATGCATCCCAAAATCTTCTGTCAAACATCCAATGCTGATGTCATGCACAATAAATTGTCCTGCAGCATTATAAAAGTCAGATTGTGCCATGGTACTTGTATTAAGTACTGAGTTCTCTAGTCTGTGTACTTAGGTAGGGGCTCCAGTATCACTGCAGTCAACCTACGTGTGTTTGTGTCTGTCTAGCCAGAAGAGCATAACTGTGTATCCTGCAGTCATCACTACAATCCCATGTAGTACCAATATTTTGACAGTTGTACATGCCTACACATCCATTTCATTCAGACCTCCCAACATCTTCTCTCAAACATCCAATAATAATGTCATCCACTTTAAATTGTCCTGCAGCTTTTTAAAAGTCAGGCTTGTGTGCTAGAGTTAAATACTGAGTTCTCTAGTTGGTGTACATAGATAGGTAGGGGTTCTGTTCTCACTGCAGTCAACTGGTGTGTGTGTGTGTTTGTTCAGTTAGTTAACATTAGAGAGAGTAATTTATGCCAGCATGTGGGATACCACTATTCCCATCTTCTCCTCACCAGACACTCCACATGTCATCACCTATAAAGTGTTGTCTGACAGTCTCCAAGGTAGATTTTTGCTGTGGCACTTGTGTTAAATACTGAGGTGTCTAGTTGGTGTACTTAGATAGGTAGAGGTTCTGTTTTCACTGCAATCAACTTGTGTGTGTGTGTGTGTGTGTGTGTGTGTGTGTGTGTGTGTGTGTGTGTGTGTGTGTGTGTGTGTGTGTGTGTGTGTGTGTGTGTGTGTGTGCGTGCATATGTGCGTGCGTATGTGTGTGTGTGTGTGTGTGTGTGTTTACTTGGCTGACATTAGAGAGTGCATTTTATACCAGCATGTGGGACATTGCTTTTACCATCTTCCCCTCAATAGACACTGCTGATGTCATCCCTTGTAAAGTGTTGCCTGACACTCTCCAAGTCAGACTTGTGCTGTGGCACATGTCATAAATACTGAGGTCTCTAGTTGGTATATTTAGATAAGTAGGATTTCTTTTCTCACTGCAGTCAACTGGTGTATGTGTCTGCACATTTGGTTGACATTAGAGGGAGAATTTTACACCAACATACCGGACACTGCTATCATCATCTTCCTGTCACCAGACTCTACTGATGTCATCAGGTATAAAGTATTCTCAGACACTATAAAAGCCAGAATTGTGCTGTGGTGCTTCTGTTAATTACTGTGCTCTGTAAATAGGCAGGTTTATAATGATATGTGAGTCCACAGCTATGTCCAGCACTCCTCCAAACATCTTGTAACATACAGTGATTATGTCATCCTGTGTAACATGCACTCAGATAGTATTCACAACAAATTTGTGCTGTAGCAGTAACGTTAACAGCTGTGTTTGCAATCTACTTTAACTGCACATATAGGTGCTCTAATCTGACAGCAGGCTACTTGTGTATATACATACAACTATCCTTTTTGAGACAATTTTACACAGGGATGCAACTCCACATCCATGCCCTACATTCCTTGCAACATGTTCTCCTCAGCATACAATGATGCTATCATACTCTGTAAAGATCAACATGACAGTGTTACAGTCAGACATATCTGGTGTTGCTACTGTGACATTGCATGGTATTCATATTCTATGCTTACACAGTTTTAATGTTCGTATCAGGCCCGGTCTACTGCTCTGGTTGGTGGTACATTATGGTCATTGTGTGATCTTTGGAATAACTTTTCATATCACTACCACTTGGGGTACCTTTTATGTAGTCCCTTGTATCCTCCTTTGTCCTCTAGCCACATGGCATCCTTCCTACAGAGGAGTGGAGGATGTCTGCATGTCAAATATGCATACACACATCATGAAGCAGATTGGAGAGATGAAAAGTCAGCATGCAAAGGAGAGTAGTAGTGCTGAATTGAATTCATCCTCAAATCTTGGTGAGTTCCTACATGAGGTGGACCCTGTTTTTCACAAAATCTCACCAAGGCAACATTGATATATAGACTGTATTTATATAGCATATATCATGGACAGAAATAGATCAAAAATTAAAAAAGATAGCTGGGTGCACAAGACCCAGGATAAAAAAGGTTCCCAATCCTGGTAGGTGCACGTGTGCCAGGACTGGAAAAAAATGACAGTGTAGAATCCTCAAAATATGGAAACTTTCCTACAATGGGGCTAGGTGAGGCCCAGGGGAAGTATGGCCCCCTGTTATAGAAGGAAGTAGCAGTCTACAAAAATCACAAAAACAGACATGCCAAAGAAGAGCTATAAAGATGATAGAGTGGACTATTGAGGATAAGAAAGAAATTATGTATTGTTACTATTATGCAAAAAGCTCAGAATTTCCAGACCCATGATATACAAAAAGATTAGGAGAGAAATTAGAGGAAGAAAAATACTTCCACAAATAAAACTGTCAGAAGTTAGTTTCAAATAAAAATGCGTGGTCATTAATACAACAGATTTGTGAAAACAGTATATACACCAAGAAATTTTGATCTATTTGGAAAAAAAAGCATCTGAGGAAGTGTAAAAATATAAACAACAAAACCTAGATATTTTTGAAAAGTGTAAAAAAGAAATATTGATATGGGAGAGAAAGAGAGATTTGATATGGTGGAATATTTATGCAAAGGCAAATGCCAAATTAATCAACATAAAGAAGGCAGCCCCAAAGTTATTCAAAGAGAAATGTAGGCAAAGACATCCATACATGAAAAAATTCACAATAAAAAATATATCATAAAGAGGTAATGTAGATAAGAAGATTGGTACATTAGAAGTTAAAAAAATAGAAGTTGAAGTTATACAGTGCCTGAGAAGTGAAGGATCTGATGTAGAAGGTCTAACACATGTTATATCATAACATGATGGAACGAGTCCCCAAAGTAAAGGGAAACAGGAAGATAAGAAGACATCTGAAGAAGAAATATGAATATGGGAAAGAAAAAGGGATTTAATTATGGTGTAATATCTATACAAAGGTGAAAGCAAAACTAATCAATACAAAAACAGCAGCACCAAAGATATTTGAAGAGAAATACAGACAAAGGAATCCATACAAAAATAAGAAGACAAAAGGAAGAGTAGAAAAGGGCATTAGTAATGGGGAAGTTAAAGAAATAGAAACTGAGGTTATGGAGTACCTCCAAAGTGAAGGATTCAGTGTACAAAATCTAATTCAGAAAACACGACAATAGGATAGAGCAATGGACCTCAAAATTAAGGGGAAACAGTGGAATGGGAAGCAATTGGTCAGGTGCCATATGAAGATATTTTGGAGCCTTTCAAAGGAAACCAGAATAAACGTTCACTTGAAGCTGGACAGCAAGGGAAGGAACAGGAAATTATGGAAACTCTGATGCAGTTAATGTTGAGGAGTGATAGGCCAGTGAGGTTCCCATATGACAGAGCAGTGAATGGCACAGGATGAAATTGAAGAGAATGTGCCAGGGAAGATACTATAGAACTTTCTATAGAATGCCCACAGGGAATGGAAAACAAAAAATGTGCCCTCAGTTTAGAAGAAAATGAGCCAAGAGAAGAGTTGCTTGACTTAACAGAGGTAGATAGACATATTAAGATCAATGAAAGAAATAGACTGCAGAAGTTCAATAAAACCCAAAATGTCAGAAGTTTGATAAAACAAATGAACACCGTAATTAGTACTGTCCATAGAGATCCATGCAATATAACAGAAGTAAACAGGATATATTACTGTGCAGCTATATTAATAACTGATAAAGTTCTACGACAAGAACACAGGATAGTGAGGGAGAGAGAGGGGAGAAATCTGATACCATCATGGAAGCACTGAATAGAGAAAACTGTAAAGAAACTAAGACAAGAAGTGTCTGTTAGAAAAGTATAGAGGAGGGAACAGATCAGCAAAAATACTTAGAAAGATAGATGTCATAAAAGCATTGTGGAGTATTAGAACAGATTGGGATCTATCATGTACTATCACAAATAACAAACTAAAAATCTCAGCACAGGCAGAAAAACCTAGAAGATATGTAGATAAATATAAAGGAAAAGTACAAAATAAGAAATTTATTGATTACCCAAAAAAAGTTTTATAGAGAACTGGGAAACAAGGTAAAAGAATTAAAAGACCACCAAAAAAAGAAGAAATAGATACATTTTGGAGAAGTATCTATGAAAATTCTGTGGAACATAACAAAGATGCTAAATGGATAGAAGAAGTAAAAGAAAGAATAAGAAGTTTAAAGGTACAGGATACGAAATGGGATGAAGTAACAGCCAGAGAGACTGAAACAAAGTTAAGAAAAGCCTGTAATTGGTAAACCCCAGGTCCAGATGCAGTGCATAACTTCTGGCTAAAAGTATTAATATATTTGCACAAAGATTTAACCATGAGTAAGAACTATTTATATGCACAACCAGAACAGACACCAACCTGGCTAACAACAGGAAAAACAATGCTCCTACTGAAGAGTGAACCTGCAAGCTACCCTAAAAATTAGAGACCAATAACTTGCCTTCTGACGATGTATAAACTATACACTGGAACTGATGCCGACAAGAGTTTATAGTCATTTAGAAGAAATCTCAATTATGGCAATGGCAGCCAGTACATCCTAACAATAGAACTGATGTCAAAGCTCCACCACAGTACTTTTCCTTGCTGTGTCCTTTTTAACACTGTCACAGCAGTGGTCCTGGATTATAGTGATGCTAAGTGGTGTAAAATGCAAGGGCCTTTGCTAGTTTGATTTAAATCATTGTTTTTGAAATTAAATGCACAAGTTATCCACCTCTGTCCCTCCACCTATTTACATCTCTGGTATAAAATGAATGACGGTTTATTGAACCAGATGTATTTAGTGACTTAAAGACTGAATAAATATTGAATGTCAACATACTGAAAGCCAAATTTCCTCAGCATCTCTCATAAGCTATTACATTTCCCAAAGATAAAGCAGACCCTTGCAGCAGAAAAAAATAAAATAATATAGTCAGAAAATTGTTTTATGTATGGGCAAGTACTCCACAGACGTTATACTGGGAGCAGACTCTGACCTACAACTTATAAACTCTAAAGTTATTGCAAGTCACAGAAAGAGAAAAAAAAATGATTTTTTGATAGCCAGCACTCACTACAACAAAAATTACAATCTTGCATGAAAAACCTTCCCCCAGATTCACTATGCCCTGCACGGTGTGCAGGATCAGTGCAGGAGCTTGAGCAGGCAATATGTTTGCTGTGCGATCCAGGAACAGCTTGCAGGGGCGTGCACGAGAGCTCCTGCACTAATCCTTCATGGACGAAGCCCTTGTATGCAAATCACCCCATTTGCAGGAGAAATCCATGCAAATGAGGTGATTTTGCGATCCAGGAAGCTTGCGACCATCCGTGCAGGACTACTGCAATCTGCAGAAATGTACTCGGTTAGTAACAAAATCCAAAACTGAGCTATAACAGCTCCAAATAAAGGCTGCATATCATGCAGTAGGCATGCCATTGGCCAAGTATAAGGCCATCAGCATTGCAAACAATACAAAAAATTTTAAAAAATCAACTTTTATTGTTTTTAGCCGATCTCGGCCATTTAAGCATAGGGCAGTGGCGCGCAAACGGGATTGGGGGGAAAATAATAAAATAAGCCTAAAATAAGCATTCTAACTAAAATCAGTATTCTGCCATGCAAGTCAATGGCAGGCAGAAGAAACCTGGCCAGTGAGTAGTGATTGCTAAGGGGGGAGGCTCAGTGTGAGACGTGTAACTATGCATTAGCAGGCAATCCTATGCAAATGAGGGGAAGGATAGTGAATCCCAGTTTTCCCCAGCGTATGAGTCAGGTCCCAGCAGTGTAATAATAGCATAGAAATAGCTTGGTACAAGCCTAGGAGGTAGGTGACATCGTGGGGGGGGGGTGTCAGGCATACTGTAAGTGGATTGGCACCCTGTGGCTTGGGTTTGCTCCTAGCTTAGCACAGCTAAGCTAGGGTGTGTGTTTAAACCTGCCTAGCACTCTTTACAAATCCTAAGCGGGTGTGTGCCCCATGCACCGGATTTTACAAGAAGAAAAAAGAAGTTAAACCAGGAAATAGCAGCATTGTGCACATTGTGCACTCTGTTTGCATGGCACACCCCCGGGCTTAAACAGGGAGGCAATGGGAAGGGAAGACAGCAGTAGGAAGGTAATCAAGGCGAACTAGTGTAGCTGGCAGGTGAAATGTATCAGAATCAGCCAATTACACAGGCAGCAGACCAGCCCAGCCCAGAACACTACTATAAACTAAGCAAACACCTTCCCCTCTGTTTTTTCCCACACTCTACACCACCAGTATATACAAGTGGGGAAATTTAAAAAAACAAACCTACAAAATGAGAAGGGCTGCAGCAGGCAACATAGAACAACATGTGCAAGAGGCTGAGGGTGGTGAGGATATGAATGCTGCTGAACAACCCACAGTGAGGAGATGGAGAAGAGTGTACAGACCCAGGGTAACCTACCAGGGGCTACATGAGCTTGAGATAGTGAAGCACTATAAAGTGGACAGAGACCTCATACAGCAAATTGTTGAGCTGTGCCGGCCACACCTGACACACCAAACTGACCGATGGGAACCCATCCCAGTGAATGCCAAGGTATGTGTAGGCCTAGGTATAATAGCCACAGGTACCTCCCAAAGCACAACTGGGGATATCATGGGGATCTCACAGGCATCAGCATCCAGAGTATTCCACCAGCTCCTGGATGCCATGTCAGCACATACCAGTGAGCATGTATATTTCCTCAACACCCGTGAAGTGTTGACCAGCAATATGCATCTCTTCCACCAAATAGCAGAATACTCTGGGGTAGTGGGTGCTATAGATGGCACTCCCATATGCATCAAAGCAAGGTAGGGCCTACATCATCTACAGGGGCATCCCCTCCATCAACTTCCAGGTCATATGTGATGCCGAGGGCATTATAATGAATGTGTGTGCTGGCTGCCCTGGAAGCTATGATGATTCCCACATATGGCATCTGACGCAGCTGCACCAGAGATTTACCAATGGAGACATCCCCTACGGTCACCTTGTGGGGGATGCTGGGTACACACTGGAGCCATGGCTGATGACATCCATCAGAAATGCACACACACCTGAATAACAATGCCATAATGAGGCACACGCACAGGCCAGACATATAATAGAGTGTGTGTTTGGGATGCTCAGGTCATGGTTCCAGTGTCTGGACACATCCAGTGGAGCTTGCAGTATTCACCAGCTACATGTACCCAAATTGCTATGGTATGTGCTATGCTACACAATATGATCCTGCGGAAACAGCTGCAGCAGGAACAGCATGGGGGAGGGCCACACAGCCCACCACCAATGCCAAGACCTGCACAAGCACAGAGTGAACTGGATGAGGAACAACCTGAGCATGCCTCAGTAGGCAGAAGGAGGCATACCCAGTATGCCCTGGCCTTGGCAAAGAGGCAACTCATAGCACATGCACTGACACAGTAGGGACCCAGGGAATGACACATCTCTCTGACTCACACATACAGTAAAAGGGATGCCAAACATCACACTACCTTGCTCAACCATGTATAGGGAATGTACTATGTGCATCCAACATAGACAGCCCTCCAGCACCATCTGCAAGTCTGGGACACCATCAAGGTAAGTCAATCAACCTACCAATTGCCAAATGGAGTAGAATGTGTTGCTACCTGTAGCTGTGGTATGGATGTGAGCGTGCAAGGGAATTGGGTGGCTGAATGTTATGGCAACAGACAGTAGACACCCATAGTGGCACCATGACATCTGTAACACATACCGGAGTCACCATAGTAGCCAGTACTACACAGGGTGACAAAACCCACTGTAGGAAATGTGCTGAGCGACATGTGTGTCCATTTGTCCACACATGCCAGTCAGGATGGTTCACATACCCAACAACAGTCTCAGCCAGCAGGACAGGTGTAGACAAACCCAAACAGAGCCTGTGCCATGGCCCCAGAATGATAGCTATGGTTAACCCCCCCCAGCCTACACAGACAGACCAGAGCAGGGCAGGCAGTGGGATGTTAGTTCTGAAGGGTAGGAAGTCAGACAATAATATGCAGGGTAACCAAAGCCAGGATCTGTAGTACACTGGTATGCCTCTAGTCAACATGATAGTCAGCAATACAGAATGAAATGGAGTACCTGACATACCAATACAGTCATAGCAAATGTGTGCAAGTGTCACGTGTGCCCCCCACATCCTACATAGTAATGTAATAACAGTCAGGTGTGCTCCCCCAACCCTGTGTAGAAATGTACAAATAGTCAGGTGTGGCCCCATCCTACATAGTAATGTAATAACAGTCAGGTGTGCCCCCCCAACCCAGTGTAGAAATGTAGAAATAGTCAGGTGCCCCCCATCCTCCAGAGTAATGTAATAACAGTCAGGTGTGCCCCCCCACTCCTGTGTAGAAATGTAGAAACAGTCAGGTGTACCCCCCCCCGCTATGCAGAAATGTAGTAACAGTCAAAGCCAAATGATCGATGGATACCCTGCAGAGACAGCATGCTACCTGTCGGTGTACAACACAAAGATCAGCACTGCAGCACAAACTATCTGGATACGATCCACACATTCAGTACAGACAGCCATACTGGGCATGCTCACACACTTAGAGAAATGAAGGCAATGTCAGTCAACAACATACGGAAATGTCATACTGGGCATGCATGCACACTTAAACACATGAAGGCCATGACTGAAAACACCAGTGGACCAGACATACTTGGCAATTGCAGTTGTTAGTGCAGACACTCGTCAGCATGTACCACTCATGCCTTGCACACACACAGTGGATAGAAATACAGACATATATGTCAGGACAAAACACTATAATAAGCCAAAGGTACATAGATGTGCGGAAGAGAATGACTGCGACAAGGAGCCATCCATGCCTGTCCTACCCAGCACACAGCCAAAGGGCCCCAAACACATGAGGTGCAGAGTCACTCACTGCAGATACTAGCCACCAGTATCTGTCAGCATTACAGACTATGTGGTGCACATGCCAGCTGTGCAACATGACTGTACAAGGAAGTAGTCAGCTAGCAGCTGTACACATGTTTGACATATGACCTTGTGTGTGCCCACATGTGGTGTGCCCACCCCTAGATGAATGGGTTATGGCCCATGCACACACCACCCTCCCCATAGCCCTACTATGACAAGCCTGCTGAGGTCATCCAATGTGAAATACACCTTTGGGAAAGTTGTAGCCCAGTAATCTCCATGGTGCGTCCCATAACTGTGTACTGCTATAGTGTGCTAAACTAGTTAGGTAGGAGTTCTAACCCCAGACTTGGTGAATCTATGTGTCTGACTGTGTAGAGAGCAATGCTTTTTAGGGTACTCACACTCCTTACAATTCATATACTCAACTTTGGCAAGGCTGCTGATGTCACCCACCTAGAAATACACCTCTGGGAATGGTATAGCCCAGTAATCTCCATAGTGTGTCCTGCAACTGTGTACTGCTGTAATGTGATAAAGTAGTTAGGTAGGTGTTCTAATCCCAGAAGTGGCAAATGTGTGTGTGTGTCTGTCTGAACCTGTCTGTGTAGAGAGCAATGATTTTTAGGGTACTCACACTCCTTACAATTCATATACTCAACTTTGGCAAGGCTGCTGATGCCACCCACCTAGAAATGCACGTCTGGGAAAGCTATAGCCCAATAATCTCTGTAGTGTGCCCTGTAACTGCGTACTGCTATAGTGTGATTTAGAACTGTGGTAGGGTTTCATCCCCACCCATGGCAGTTCTGGATATTTTGTGTGTGTTTCAATGTCTGTGTACAGAGCAATCCATTATAGGCTAGTCACACTCAGTACATTTCAAATGGCCTACTTTGGCAATCCTGCTGATGTCATTCATTGTGAAATACACTTTTGGGGAAGGAGTTCTCTAGTAATCCCTGTTGTGCATCCTATAACAGCTCCATGCTGTAGTGTGATGTAGACCTCTGTTAAGGGTTCTATACCCACACATGTCAGCTGTGGATGTTTTGTGTGTGTGTCACTGTCTGTGTAGGGAGCAATGCATTTTAGGCTAGTCACACACAGTACAGTTCAAATGGCCTACTTTGGCAATACTGCTGATGTCATTCATTGTGAAATACACCTTTGGGTAAGGACCTCTCCAGTAATCCCCATGGTGTGTCCTGTAACAGCTCCATGTTGTAGTGTGATATAGATCTCAGTTAGGGGTTCTATACCTGCACATGTTGGTTGTGGATGTTTTGTGTGTCACTGTCTGTGTAGGGAGCAATGCATTTTAGGCTAGTCACACTCACTACAATTTGAATGTCCTACTTTGGCAATCCTGCTGATGTCATCCAATGTGATATAAACCTTTTGGGAAGGAGTCCTCCAATAATCTCTGTGATGCGTACTATAGCTGCGTAGTGCTATAGTGTAATAAACTAGTTAGGTAGGGGTTCTACTCCCATACATGACAGGTGTGTGTGTGTGTGTGTGTGTGTGTGTGTGTGTGTGTGTGTGTGTGTGTGTGTGTGTGTGTGTGTGTGTGTAACACGTATCCTGTGGGGAGGTGGTTGTGAGTGTGTGGCCAATGTGGAGCGGGTTTTGCATATTTCTTATATGGTGACCCTACTATATATCACAATGTCCACTGTACAGGGTTAACAGATGTGAACTAGCTAAGAGGCGGGATGCAAAGCCATACCCATACATGTGACATCAAGGCCAGGTAATCACAGTTAGCAACCCCAGTATTACCCAGAGCACACTCTCAACCTATATCTCATACACACACACATGCCTAGGCAACAGCCAATATGTGGGTAGTACACTGCATATTATCCACTGATAGTAACTATGGGGTGATAGCTGCGGGCTACAGAGGGCATGGCACCCTGTCCATCTGTTCAATATGCATGTACATGCAGACAGTGCACATTCCCTATGTTCCCCAATGGACACCTAAAACACCTATGATGCCATCACATGTGACCCACAAAGGACATACCATGCCTGACAACATGCTATGTATTGACAGATGCCACTGACACAAGGGAATGCTGTTAGCATGCTATTAATGTAGGTGCAGGGTAAACCTGCTGCCCATTACCAGTTCCCACCACAGGTGGGGAAGACTGGCACATCTGCTGATAATCTGTGTTCACAACATGGGCCAGACACCCCAGGTACAGTTTCACATGTCACTGTACAAGCATGTGGAAGGTGTGTACATCCCAGACACCGTCCATGTCATGGACTAAGGAACGCATACATGACAAGTGATGCACAGCATTAGCCACACACAATAGTCACCCAGGTGGCTGGATGGGGGATACAATACCCATCTGTGTGGGCAAATGCAGACACTACAGCCCTGAGCCACAATGCAGACCATTGTCATGCGGCCTAATGCCAAGGTATACCCATCGCCTAGCCTTGTACAGCCATCTGGCACAGTTGACCACCACACACCTGTGCAGACATGCACCCATGCATGTCAGTACTGGCCCCCTGTGTGTTTGTGTCTGTGTTGTATGGTGTGTATGTTCCGGCCCCAAAATCCGGACAACACCAAGAAAGGAGGGGGGTGTCCATATTCATAAAGGACACCCACACCTCAAGGTTGGTGGCAACGCACGATGCATCGGAGACCATCCAGGTGCAATTAACCATAGGCAAGACTGCTCTGCAATTTGTAGCATGTTACAGGCCACCCTCTCAAACTCAGGAACCTCACATGGCCTTCCTGAAAACAATGGAGGGGATAAATGTATCTCCAAACACCATCATACTAGGTGACTTCAACTACCCTAATATAGACTGGGAACACTACTGAAGCCCAAACACTCTAGCCCAAAGGTTCCTGGAGTTCATAAACTCAAATGCCATGGAACAACTAGTCACCATCCCCACAAGAGGAGAAAACATACTTGATCTCATCATCACGAACATGGGATCACAATGTTCAACACCGAAGTATACCCCTCACTGGTGAGATCAGATCATAAACTAATCTCGCTGGAGGTCCTCATCCCGCCCCACCTGAAATAAAAAGACCACAGTGAAAAACTTCTCAAAAGCCGACTTCACACTTCTAAAACTAGTGTGGTCTCCTTTAAGGCCCCTGAGCCAGTGGTAAACATTACTCAAACCGCTGAATCACTTACAAATGCCTTCTACCAGCACCTACAGGACTGCATGGATCAGGCAATCCCAAACAAAACTAAGACTCTTTGTACAAAAGGCAAGCGCCCAGTCTGGTGGACCCCAGCCATAAACAAGCTCTACAACAAAAGGAGGAAGCTACTACAAGATAGAGCAAAATCCTTGAAAGGTAAGACACCTTTGATCATTATAAGTAAAAACTAAGAGCTCTCATAAAATCATCCAAGGCAAATTTTGAGAGAAAAATCGCCAAGGATTCAAAAGACAATCATAAGGCCTTCTTTAGCTATGTTAGAAACCTAGGAGGAAACTCCCAGATATGCTCAGAATTAGTTCAAAATGATGTGAAGATTACTGAACCTACACACATTGCCAACATACTGGCTGACAGGTTCAGTGCAAACTTCTCCCCCCCAAAAGGAGAGATATCTATACCAGAGGATTGTAGCCCCCAAACATCTCCAACGCCCAGGTGAGAACTGCTCTCGAAAGCAAAACCACAGCATCCATGGGACCGGATGGTGTCCCCGGCTGTGTGCTCCATGAACTCAATGAGGAATTAAACCCGCAGTTAGGACAGCTGTTTAATCTTAGCCTCACCTCAGGATACGCACTCCAAGGAGTGGCGACGGTGACTGTGGTCCCACTTCACAAGGGCGGTGCCTCCACCGACCCTGGAAATTACCATCCCATTAGCTTGACAAGCCTTATCTGCAAAGCCATGGAGAGGATCATAATGGAACTCATAAATAAAGACATAGGGAACTTGCAGACTTTGTATCCAACCCAGTTTGGCTTTGTCAAAGGCAGATCATGCCTTTTAAACTTGGTTGACTTTTTCGAGACAGTCACCAAGGCCATTGATGAGGGAAAGGCAGTCCATACAGCCTACCTTGACCTGGCAAAGGCCTTCGACACAATACCCCACTCAGGTATCATCAAAAAACTCATCAGCTTGAATGTAAACCCATACATCACAAGATGGGTTGCAAACTGGCTAAGTGACAGAACCCACAGGGTCAGAGTTGCTGGGGCCATGTCATACTCAAAGCCTGTCACAAGTGGTGTCCCACAGGGCTCAGTCCTGGGTCCACTCTTGTTCGGCATCTACTTTTCTGAAGTACAAGCAAACACAGGAGAGTTATGGCTGACAAAGTTTGCAGATGACTGCAAACTGGGCGCCATAGTTGAAAACACATCTGACACAGATATCCTTCAGAAGGGCCTCACAGAAATGGATAAATGGTGCCAGAGCCATGGCCTAAAGTTAAATGCCAAGAAATGCATAGTCATACCCTTCGGGAAAAACAAGGTTACCCCTAGCTACCATATAGGTGGCAATCCACTGAGCACAGAAGAAGTCATCAGGGATCTGGGGACCCAGGTTGACAGTAGGCTTTCGTTTGACACTCATGTTTCTAAAGTAGTTAGGAAAACCTTCTACATTGCCCACCTGATCATGAAGGGATTCACATCTAGATCAAGGGAGGTCATCGCCCCCCTGTACTCATCACTCATTAGACCTATGATTGAGTACAATGCCCCATTCAGAATGTATCTGACCAGACACCTGCAGCAGCTGGAAAGGCCCCAAAAGTTCCTCACCAAAAGGATAAAGGGTCTCAAAAATATGTCTTATGCTGCCCGACTGAAAGAACTCCAGCTCTATTCAGTCTCATACCGCTTGCTCAGAGGTGACCTGTGCCTAACATATAAGGCCATGTCAAACCCTGATTTGATGAATATGCTTCACCTCAAAAATCTAGATCCCTCAGAACCACAAGGGCGGAGACTTAAACCTTGACACGGTTATTAATAGAACATGCTGGAGGGACAGATTCATCACCCAGAGACTCCCTATGCTGTGGAACAAAATCCCGGTACATGTGAGGCAGAGCACCTCGCTGGCCTTGTTCAAGAGGAATCTTGACCAATGGATGGGGGATCGCAGATATACCCCAGGAATTACTTCAGTGTCACTGCTTGACAGAGGCACAGCAAAATAGTAGGCATAGTTTTATTCAAACTAAAGGGGTGGCGAAAGCCAAATAACTATGGGCTAGGCTTATAAATGCCCTTGGGCAGATAGCCTAGTATGAACCTATGAACCTATGAACCACACTCCCTACAACCTCCATAGGCATACTGAAGCATGCTGTCTGATGTCAGACACCCCCCCATACCCTTTGCCCATACAACCCTTGTATGACCAGTATGGTGCATGTGATACCTGCACAGTGATGTGTTGTGGCAATCCCACTACTGATGAGTTGTAATCCTGGCCATGCCAAGTGTGTCAAAATGTGTGTGCGTCCCTGTGAGAGTGTGGCTGTGTTGATGCTGGCACCTGTTCATGCGGACAGGCATGTTTACGTCACCTATCATATAGCTACTGTATCCCTGTTGCAGATGTCAGTCACCATCACATATGTGTTCTGAAGACCCCACAACATGTAACCCATGTGGCACATCCAATAACTCCATAGAACTATGGTAGCACTACATTGTCATCAGGGGTTTGATACCCTGTGCTGGTAGGTGTGTTATACAAACGTGCTTAGGTTTTACTCTTCCACTACTCCCTGATTTGTCTTTGCCTCTGTCTGCCTGTCCCACTCCCTCTCTGGTGGATGTGGTTCTCCTACACCTGCTTTGCTTGGCAGCAGCATGTGTATTTTAAGTGATGCTCATGATCAGCTGATGGCCTCTGCATGAATTGCATCCCCTAGCTGATTGCATGTGGAACAGCTGTGGTAACATTCACATAGCCAATTGCATGGAAACACACTCCAATATCTAGGAACATCATATTGGTGTTGTCCCTTTTCATTCCCTGTGAGCAGGAAAGTACAGTTGTGTACACTTACCATAAATGTAGATGTTAGAGTGTATTCACTTTTGCAGTCATTACATTTGGGTTATCCTGTTGGCAGGTTGCCCTCAGTTGGCCTGAATTCCAAAGACTTGGGTCCTGCGTCAATTGCTGTTGCCTCTTCCCTGACGTCAGGTCGTCAGGGGTATAAAAGATGCAGCCGACACCATTTTCTTCGTTTTTTCTTGCCCCAGATGTCAGGTGCCCCCAAAAGGGTAGGCTAAATATATGTAAATAAAACATACATGCACCAAAATAAACTTTACCTTCATCTACAAGCAAATACAGCACATAGGTTGTATAGATTAGAGAAGTAAAGATAAGTTCCAGCAAAAATAAGGGGGATGGCGGGTGGGTAACCTGGACTGCAACAGTGAATACACTCGAACATCTACATTTATGGTAAGTGTACACAACTGTACTATGCTCTTCGTGTTTCACTGTTACAGTCATTACATTTGGGTAGAGTCCCAAAGCTATGGTTGGGGGGGCTGGAGCTAAACAGCATTAGGAGTGGCTATGAGGCCCTGCAAAACTACAGTGGCAAAGCCTGCCCTGGATTTAAAGTAAAGTGACAGATTGTAATGTTTTGTAAAGGTATGCACTGAACTCCAAGAAGCAGCCTCTAAAATGTCTTTGGTTGGTACTCCCCTGAGAAAGGCTGCAGAAGTGGCTGCAGCTCTGGTTGAATGTGGTCTAATGCCCTTAGGCACTGGTTTGCCATGCTGTGAGTAGCAGAAACAAATGCAGTGACCTATCCACTTTGACATAGTCTGCTTGGAGATAACCTTTCCTTGTGATCGTGTGGCATATGCCAACAGTAATTGTTCTGTCTTTCTGAAAACTTTAGTTTTGTCCAAGTAGAATCTATGCTGTCTGTGTACGTCCAAAGAATGCAGAATATTCTCCCCCTTGTTCTGTGGATTTGGATAAAAAGTTGGCAAATGAATAGTTTGGTTAAGGGCTGCACTGGATACCACCTTAGGCATAAATGTAGGGGTTGTCCTCAGAGAGACCCTGTCTGGATAAAAAATGATAAAGGGTTCCACAGCCATTAGAGCCTGTAGCTCTGACACTCATCTTGCAGAAGTTATTGTTAGGAGTAGAGCTGTGTTCCAAGATAAAAACTTTATATCCACAGTAGCAGCTGGCTCAGAAGGAGGTAAGGTGAGTTTTTCCGAGACATAATTGAGGTCCCATGCAGGTATTGGTGTTCTCCTTGGAGGCCTTAAATTTTTGGCTCCTCTGAGGTACTGCCTTAATAAAGGATGAGAAAAGAGTGGTGGCTCTGTATTGTAATGAGCTGAAATGGTAGAGGCATGGGTTTTAATTGATGAAAAATATAGGCCTTTGTCCAGCATCTCAGTTAAATATTGTGAAATCTGAGGAATATTTGGGACAGCTGTATCAGTTCCTTGCGCTTGGTTCCAAGCACAAAATCTCTTCCATTTTCCAGCATAGGATTTTCTAGTACTAGGCCTTCTGGCTTCTAAAATGACATCCATCACAGCTTTACTGAGAGGTGTGCTTTGTATGGCTACATTATCCGCCATGCTGCCAGGTTTAGGGTTCTGAGTTGGCTGTGCAGAATCTGATTGTTTTGTTGGGACAGTAGATGAGGTATTTGAGGCAAGGTCCAGGCTGGGTATTGAGACAAGTTCCTTAAGATCGGATACCAGTACTGGCGTGGCCAGTCTGGGGCAATCAGAATCATTTTTGGTTTCTCCTGTCTCACCTTTAGGAGTACCTTGAGGAGGAGAGGCAGTGGAGGAAAGGCATATACTGATAGGTTTGTCCAGTTGAAAGATAAGGTGTCCACTTTCCATGCTTGTCTGTGATAAGTCATCATGCAGAATCTTTTTAGTTGATTGTTGTGAGGGGAGGCAAATAGATCTATGTCCGGGCATCCACATTTTGTTATCATGCTGAAGACTTGTGGATCCAGGTGCCACTTGTGGGGATCCATGAGCTTTCTGCTTAGTTTGTCTGCCAGAGTATTTTTCTTTCCTGGCAGGAATTGTGCCTGCAGATGAACTTGGTAAGTCAGTGCTGTGTCCCATAAAGCCATGGCTAGTCTGCAAAGGGGGTAAGAATGAGTGCCCCCCTGCTTGTTTATTTACCACATGACCGTGGTGTTGTCTGTCTTTATCAGTAGTTGTCCCGGATGAAGTAGGTCCTTGAAGGCTGTCAGGGCATTTTGAACAGCTAGCATCTCTTTTTGATTGATATGTAGATGCCTTTGATTTGTGGACCAGGTGCCCTGAATGCCTCTTCCTGCCATGTGGGCCCCCCAGGCATAATCTGATGCATCCGTCATAAGGCTCTGCCTGGCTGGGGGTAGTGAGAATGGCTGTCCCTTGTTTAGGTAACAAGCCTTTGCCCACCATCGAAATTCCTGTTGCAGGCCGAGAAGGAGAGTAATCATTGTTTCCAGGCTGTGGCAATGTTGTGTCCAGACACTTTTTAGGTACCATTGACGTTTCCTCATATGCAGTCTTGCATATGGAATTAGTAGGATGCAGGGTGCCATGAAGCCCAAAGCCTGCAGAATTTTTCTTGCAGATAACTGGGCCTTTGTTGCCATTCCCTTGAAATAGGTAGTCAGTTGCCTTTGTTTGTCTGGAGTGAGATAAGCCATCTGGACAGTTGTATTTAAGCTTCCACCCAGGAATATTATCTCTTGAGAGGGTACTAGTTTTGATTTTTTTGTTGACTGTGTATGAGGCAGTCATCCAGGTAAGGATATATTTGTATTCCACTTTGTCTGCAGAAAGCAATTACTGGTGCCAGGCACTTTGTGAAGACCCTGGATGCAGTAGATAAGCCAAAGGGCAGTGCAGAGAATTGGTAATGCTTTGAGCCAGCCTTGAATCCAAGGTATCTTCTGCATGACTGTCTGATTGGGACATGCAGGTATGCCTCTTTTAGGTCTAAATTCACGAGCTAAGCCTTGCTGCCCAGCATGGGCAGAAGCTGCTGCAAGGTCAACATCCTGAATTTTGGTATATCCAGGAAAGTGTTTAGAATAGATAGATCCAGTACTGGTCTCCATGCTTTGTCCTTTCTGGGTACCAAGAACAGTCTTGAGTAAAATCCTTGTCCCTGCTCTTGCTGTGGCACTTGTTGTATAGGCCCCATGTCCATGAGAGCTGTGACTTGTTTTTGAGCCTCTGCCCATTGATTTTCTGGCAGGTCTGGCCAACCGTTTGCCCTTGGCAGGGTATGGAAGTGAAACTTGTAGCCTTGTGACACTATGTCTAGAACCCATTTGTCCTGGGTTATAATGTGCCAATTTTGAGAAAAAAAGTGCTAGTTTTCCCCCTAAGGGTGCTGCCAGAAGATAAGTCTTGGTGCAGGCAGGGGGAAGTCATTGGGACTGTTTCCTGTATGGTTGTAATTTGTATTCTCCACTTTTGGAGGTAGAAGCACCCCATTGCTTAGACCTGTACGAACCTTGCGGGTGGGATCTGCCTCTAGGGCATCTGGATCTGCCCCTTTGAGGTATGTCTGACACTGGAAAGGACCAATTCTTTGTAGGCCAGTGTCTGCTAAACCTAGGTGGCTGTACCTGTAAGAAATCCTTGACCGTTTGTATAGATTTAGCTTTGTCCTCCATTTTCTTTAACACCTCTTCTGCCTTAACACCAAACAAGGTGTCATGCTGTAATGGAGCATCTAATAATTTTGCTTTGACATGATCAGGCAGATTTTGTTCCTTTAACCAAGCATGCCTCCTAATGACAGAACCCGTAAAAGCGGCCCTGCAGGAGGCCTCCAGAGAATCGAAACCACATTGCAAATTATGCTTTCCATCTTGTTCAGCTGCATGCAATAAATCCTGCATTTCTTTGTTTTCTGCACATTCAGAATTTACCATAATTTTCTGTTTAAGCAGTGTCATGATATATTGCTGATATTTGAGCATATGAAACTGGCAATTTAAGGCCCTTAGAGCCAAGGTAGCAGATGTGTAAATCTTTTTTCCCCATCTATCCAGTGCCCTAGAATCTCTGTCAGAGGGGGTAGGGTTTTTTGCAGTGGAAGCCTTGACCCCTTTGGGACCCTGAGAAATAGTTTCTGGGTCTGCAGTAGGGTTTTTGAAAAGGAATTTATGAGAGTCAGGGACCCTGTAGTATCTGTCTGGCTTAGAAGGAGCTAGAGGTAAGGAGTCAGGGGTCAGACTAGACTCTGAGAACACATCATCTACAATGTCTAACACAGGTGGAATAGCAAGAGGCCTGTGTCGAGGTAGTAAAAGGAAGTCTCTGAGCCTCTTCTTAGATTCTGAAAAATCTTGGCTCTCCCAGTGGAAGTGCTCCCTCATGGTATGCAAGGTTTCACCAAAAGAGTAGTCCTCAGGAGGAGAAGCTGAAGGAATAGATTCTTCAGCATCAGACTCCTCATGGGGGGAAGATAATATTCCTGATCAGAAGAGGAATCAGATGAAATGGAAACCTGATCTGAAGATTCATAGTCTGTCTCTTTTCTAGGCCACTTATCAGGAGGGGGATGGGAACCCCTGATCAAGGTAATTAAGCCTTTGGCCATTTTGAGCATCTGCTTTTTGGGCATGGAGGCCTGTCCATGTGGCTGGTGAACTTGTTTCTTTGCTTTTAAAGGTGCTTTAGTCTTTGCTTTTGAAGCTGAAGTCGGTTTAATATATAATTGTTTAGGTCTGAATGCACCCTCAGAAGCCGATGCCTGCTCAGCGGCTCCGGACCCATCTGAGGGAATAGTCTCCAAGGCTCCAATAACTTGAGTTTCCAGTGGCCTGGCCAACTCCACGTGGGAGTCGGTAGCGGCCTGCGTCTCTAAAGTAGCAGGTGTCAGGGGCTGCGAAAGTGCCTCACTGAGAACCGGCGAACCGGCGACTGGCTTAGGAGAAGCTTCATCGTCGGTTTTGGACCTCGGTTGCCTGTCTTTTTCTTTTTCTTTGCGTTTTTTGTGAACTCCGGTAGTTGGATAGCTATCTGATGACATTGTATAATTAAATCTTCACCCAAAATAGCTTAATGCAAAATCGTACCTGCGCTTAATAGTGCGTTGGTTAAATCTAGCACAAAACCGACAACTAGAAACATTGTGGTCAGGGCCTAGGCAAGGAATACAGTAAGAATGAAAGTCCTTATGAGGTATTTGCTTCCCACAAGAAATACAATTATTAACTTTTTTCTGACATTGGTTTGGAGCAAGAAAAAAGTTTCCCCAATGGGGTACTTAGCTTTTAATGAAGACTTTGGATCTGAAACTCGAACATGAAAATCTCAGGAGTCGGCCGACCGGCACTTGTGAACTGCTTCTTCTTCGGCCACCGCGCGGCTAGAAAGACTGAAGAAAATGGCGTTGGCTGCATCTTTTATACCCCTGACGACCTGACATCAGGGAAGAGGTGACAGCAACCAACGCAGGACCCAAGAATTTGGAATTCAGGCCGACTGAGGGCAACCTGTCAGTAGGATAACCCAAATGTAATGACTGCAACAGTGAAACACAAAGAACATCTAGATCTGTTGTTTGGCAAACAGCGTCTCAGATGGATTGGGGATTTCCCTCTAGCAACATACACTGTGGAAACAGGGCAACACACAGGAGGAGGATGTGCCTGATCTGACTGCAGACTGTAAGTGCTGCTATACTGCATTTGGAGTACTGTTGGTTTAACAGTGTATGTGTGTGTGTATACGACTGTCCTACATGTCTCAATATCTGCCATGTCAGTTCCATGTTTATGAGGAATCCCCATCTGCAGGGTCATCTGCTGACAGGACAGTGTGTTGTGCCTTTAGTTTCATGTGTTACCAATGGAGCATCTATCTGTGGACTGCAGAAGGTAGTGTGAGGATTGTGGTCAGTACATGGTGAAAGCCGTGACAGTTACTGGCTTCTTATCCCTCATAGGACATATGTTGCAACAAACCCTGTTACAGCAGTAAATGTATGAGGTTATCAAAGCAACATGTCCTTATTGGCCCTGTGTATGTGCTTCCAGCCACAGCTCTGTCAACCTGTGTACATATGTCATGCATGAAGTGGTGCATATGTGCTGTACACCATAATTAGTGTCATTATATCTGATAACAAGCCAGTGAGATATCAGACTGCTACACATGTTATGTACAGTAGGGGTTATATTTGATGACATAACCTGGACATTCTGTGGATGTTTGTACAGTACTGAGGTCTGTGTACTTATGGTGAATGTTGACGGTGTGTTTATTGATAATATGTACTTTAGCCTGTGTACAGACTGTGGTAGAAGTCATTGTTCTAGGTCCCATCCTATCTGATGTTACATGCAGCTCCATTGTATGGTACCATATTGGCGTACATGTTTGCAGGGCCATAGACACATATGTCCCATAACACAGACAGCCATCAGACCAAACTGTGTAGCAGTCCAGTATATGTAGGGTCAGTCTGTGAGTGGCACATATGATGATGGTATAAAACAGATATACTGTAATATTATGCTAGCTTAACATATGAGGCTGTGGCTGTGTTCACATTGGTTGTGGTTATGCACTTTCACACAGGTGTACATTACCCTGTGCTGTGACATGCCTGTTGAGCCTACTACATATGCAGGGACATGTGAATTTCCCCATAGGAGATGTAGGTCAGTGTTGAGCCAGTCTGCCTGTAACCTGCACAGTGCATTGCTACATGCCTAGCAGCTTAGTGTACTTACCCAGTGAGATGTCATGTGCAGACACTTGTCAGATGTACTGCTGCTGGGCCTCCCTTAACAGTCATGTATGTCAGACAGAGCAGTGGAATGCTGTACAGATGTATGTCAATATCTAGTGGGTAGTACAGATGTATGTCAATATCTAGTGGGTAGTATGTGGCCATGGCGCCCCTGTAACAGCAGTTATTATGTGTCAGGCCAGACAAGGGTGTGTGAATGCATAACCTATGGTGGCAAATGTATTCCAGTCATTATGTGTTATACCCATCTACATGGCTGTCTACATCCATATTGTCAGGCATGGTGCACATGTTTAGCACTAAGGGGTTATTTGTATACCTCTGGGCTGTACAGAATGTGTCAGAATGTCCACATATATTGGCCAATATCTCTGCTGCAGTCCACAGGGGCATTACGTGCTAGCAGCTGTACTTTACTATGATGTCCTTAGGATGTCTGCCAGTAGCCAATGGTACACATGTTATACACAGATTTGACCTCCAACACACATCATGTCTATGAAGATAATCCCAATGACAGTAGCAATAGTCTACTCATATACCTGCTAAACATACCTGACATCCCCTTGCACTATGACTGTGGGACTTTAGAGGCTGTGATAAAGCTACACTCCATGTCCAGGGCATATGGTGGAAATATATGTACATATTATTATCCAGATAGCCAGATATATATGATTACACACGTGTAGTACTTCCAATCACCACTGTCATGACAACCACCTACTCTAAACCCCTACATCATGTGGGCATGGTCCCTTTACATTTCTGTGTGATGGACATCCTTTCTGTGTGTGGGCATCAGTGTTACAGACAGCAGGTAGGAATACCTCTTACAGGAGAACCAGCACACTCAGGGCAGCTACATATTTGTAGGAGGTTCAGGAACTACAGACAAAGTGTGAGTAGAGTTGTGTTATGCTTTGTATAGTACTGGTGTTACAGGGTGTGTGTGTGTACATACTACTTTACCTTGGAATTCAGTCTGACTGCATATCTCTCAACTGTGGGCCTATCCTCATGGTGGCCAGAGGTGTGCCCATCATGTGTTGTCTGTCCACCACAGAGGTCCTGTGTCAGATATTTCACTGGCAGTGTGTGTGTTGAGTGCTATCAGTACATGGCTACATCCATTTCTGTTTCTAACCTCAATTCCCTGACTAAGGGTATGTTGTAGACTATCCTGTAACACCAGCAACTTGCTTAGTGTATGGCAACAGCTTTCCACATTCGTGCCTGTGTTACAGCCTCTGTCCTCCACCTACATACCATGCTTTGCACATATAACATGCTGTCGGGGGTTGTTCTGTAGTGGGCTGTGAGTATATCACACTGCCATTGCTGCCATCAGTCCACTGCTGTTGTATCCTCTGCACATATGGTGGAGCTGGGGCCATATATGTGTGGGCATTACCTACACAATACATGTGGGTGGGGGGGAGAACCATAAATGACCTAGGCTGTTACAAAATGTGGGGGTATCAGGGGTGAGCTGCCTTAAGGTATCTGGATGTACACTACCATATACTTCACCTACATTTATATTACTTACATGAATTGGGTTAATGCAAGCCTACTGCCTCCTGCCATACAGACCGTTCTGTTTGTCAGTGTGCTCGTGATGGTGTAAGTTATGCCTTGTTATGTAACAGTTACAACCCATTTGGTCACATGACATCTTTACCACCTAGTGATTTTGTGCAGAGTGTAGATAGAGGCTGCTGAACTATGCATCTGCATTACATACTGTTGATTGTTTGGTATCCTGTGGCCCAGTCTGTCTTCACTATTGTACAATTTGAAGGGCTTGGCCTGGACAGCAACAGTTGTGAACCTTTCCAGACTACTGTATTAGTGTAACTGTTTCACAGTTGCATTACTCTGTTTATATGGATGTCAGTGTCTGAACAGCTACATGACATGGCATATACAACTGAAATAGTACATAATTAAAGGATTTCCATTTCTGTAAACCTGTGTGTGGTGTTTTTCCTATGACCTCTCTGTGGGAATATGTTGCAGGCAATGGTTGCCATTTGTATGGGTGGCCCATACAGTGTCCAGTTGTTCAGGTGTTAACTGTAGGCATAGTGGCTGTTCCATATTGTGTGCACCTTCTACATAGATATCTTA